>NW_028258161.1:303030-606060 GCF_053883595.1 Heterocephalus glaber | reverse complement strand
AGCAAATTAATCCGGCCAGAGGAGAGGGTAGTGGGAGCCTGGCTTTACAGCTGGTCTGTCAGAAGCACAGGTGACAGCTGATTATTTCCAACTGGCATCTGCAGTGAGGCTGTGACTGTAACCTGTGGGATGGGACCTTATACCCAGGTAGAGAGTTCAGAGTCGAGTTGAATTACAGGAGGCCCAACTGGTGTCCACTGGAGAATTGCTTGCTCCCCCCACATCTGGTCACAGGGTTCTGTGAGTGTGAGAGTTCCACAGAAGGAAACAGTTCAATATTTTCCCTCCTCATATGATGTATCTCATTAGACTCAAACTAGTTCTTGCAACAGTACATTTCTGAAAAAACTTTAAAGTGAACAAAGCAGAAGCAAATATATTAGCATAGAAGTTCTGACAAAGAACCTTAGGCAATGCTTGTTGGTAGTACCTTCTTTTTTTAATTCACCAAAGTAACTACTCTGCTCAGTGAAAAAAATGAATTCTTTTGGTTTCTTTCTTTATTTTGTGGTACTGAGGATAGAACCCAGGGCCTTTGAAATGAGCTATATCCCCAGGCTCTTTTTAATTTTTATTTCCAGGCAGGGTCTCCCTAAGTCACTAAGCTACCCAGGCTGGGCTTGAACTTGTGATCCTCCTGTCAAGGCCTCTTCCAGTACTGGAATTCTAGGCATGCACCATCATGTGTACTTAAAAGGCATTATGCGCATGCCATTTCCTTAGCCCCTTGTCACTTGTTTTTTCTTTTAAACTAGAATTCTTTCAGAGGACCATTTCACTTTTTCCACACTTAATTTTGAATTTCCTTTTCCCTGTGAAAATCAAATCTCATCGAACTATTTCATGGTCTTTTTTTTTTCTATTCTGAATATGACAGAATGTTGGCATAATACAGTGATATTAGATAGATTAAAAGATTCTAAATAATCTTTTAATGAAGTGAATTTTAAGAACAAGAGTTTAATTCTGTGATGAGTTGTGTGCGGTGTAAAGGATCTAACACCTGTGAATGAGGTAAAGGTGCTTCTCATGGAATGCGAGAGCGAGGAAGTTGGCAGTTGGTGAGGCGGAGGGAACTAGCAGAACGTCCCATGAGGTGACAACACAACACATCTCCGCTGTGGCCTCCAATGACAACTTTGTGCTTTAATGAACAACTCTGGGGTGAAGGGAATTATACAAGTAAGTGTGTACTTAACAGAAAGTACAAAAGCTCACATAATAAAAGTGCCATGATATTAGGTGTAGTGTTTTGTTTTTTTGAGGTCTACAGTGCATATTTAGAAAGGTGAGATTAAGTGATATTATTGAGCAGGTGTCTGTCAAGCACCTGATTTTTCTTATCTCATTTAATTCTCAAGATTATCCTATAAAGTAGACAACCTGTCTCATCTACCTTCCAGTCCCTCGGTAGGCGCTGCTTTGCAAGGCTGTCCTCAGTTAATGCTACTTGACTGCCCGTCCACACCACAGATTCTAAGGTTAATCTTGCTAACCTGCAGAGAATCTTATACCTCAGTCTTGTCGCTCAACTCCTTTCATGCACCTCTGTCCAGTTTGCCAGACTCTGAATTCCTGTGGTCTTCCTATCAAGTCTTGATCCCACTTCCTTCAGGTATTGCTTAACTGTGCCCTGACATAGTCGATACATATGAACAAGGACTTGAGCACATCTCAGGCTGAACGTACTCCGAGTATTCTAAGACTATATTAAAAAACAAGTTCATTATTTTTCCTACTCTTTTCTCCACTCCATTCCTCAAAGTTGCCTGTAAAAATTACTCTTTTAGATTCTTTAATCTCTGAGGGCATCACCATCTACTCAGTCATCAAAGCTACATTCTAGAGTTTTCTTCTACTGCCTTTTCTTCGTAGCCCTAATATGTCACTAGAATAAATACATCTCATTGTCTGAAATGTCTTATATCAACACTATAGAAATCCCACGTCCCCTGTTCCCAAATCCATCCATCCTTCAAAGAGCATCCAGGGTGATCTTTCTAAAATATGGCTCTGATTATGCCATTGCCCTGGTAAAAATCTTCCATGTTGTCAGACACAATGGCGCACACCTTGAGAGCACTTGGGCGGCTGAGGCAGGAGGATAGGCAGGAGTTTGAGGCCAGGCTGGGCTATATAATGAGTTCAAGGCCAAGGACTGCATAATGAGACCCTGTCTTTTTTAAAAAAGAATCTTTCATCATGGTTATAGAGTAGAATTAGGTAAAATATATCTTCACTCACCCATAACATTGTTTTCCCCGTTAATCATGGATGCATGCGGTATACTGTGCACTTTGACTTCAGGCCTTAACCGAGAATCATGCTTCTTTCTTTTGAACTCTGTGCCTTTAGACACACTGCTCCCCTTGCCAAGGACATGCTGCGGGGGATCACTACCCATCTTTCTGGGCTCTAGTGTCAGTTCCTCCAGGGAGCCTCCTTAGTTGCTAGCTTCTCTGAATAAAACAAAGTGAATTTCTGGCTTCTTTGCCTCCCTGGTAGTAGTTTGTTTGTAAACTACTGTGATATTCACAATAATTGGATATTTATGGGTCTTGCATCCGCATATGGAGTGGTAGGTCCTCGTGCTCAGGGACTATGTTTTATTAACTTGGATCACCTTACTCAGGGCCTGGTGGCTCAATACGTGAATAAATAGTTAAACAGCCCGTGGCACTGTTTTTGTTCTGTCCTGTAAGACAAGGCAGAGGCAGCAAGGGTGACATCACAGATATCCCTTAAACTCATCCTGATGCAAAAGACCTTAAAACACTAATGTGAAGCACAGCCACAATCCTGTTTTCATTCACATTAATCAAATAAATACTTTAGGAGATAATTATTCTTAATATTCTCTTTCAAGTATTAAATAATTTTTATTGTATTAAAAGATGGGGCAGAGCTTTTTTAATCAAGTTGTTTTCTTCCTGCACTTCTGAAATCAAATATAATTTCCTTTTAAGGTCATGGAAATGAGACTTCCATGGTATAAAAGCATCAGGCACAGTGTGTGCCTTGGAGTTCACGTGGGATAATGAAGTTTGTGGAAAGCAGTGGAGGAGAGGAAGAGAAACAGCACAAAGTGAGGATGTAAGATGCTACTGGGAGATGCTATCTGTCATCACTAAAGATCAAACAACTCTGAAATGCAATACTATTCAAGAGCAAAGATGGACTCATTCTAGAAATAGCTTGCTGGGGATTCTACTCTAAAAGAATGTTTCTGTGTTATCATTTCCCAGCTTCATTGCTTTTACAGATTTCAGGTTGCCCAAACTGGCACTTGGTTGAGTCTGGTCCAGCAGCTTGTGTGGAATCTTCTCTGAGGAGCCTGGCAGGGCTGGCCTTGGAGGTGTGGCTGGAGCAGCCTGTCACACATGTCGTGCTCTCTGCTCTCCACCAAAGAACTACTCCTTTACCTGTTTATGTGGAGGTTTTCATGTCTAAGCCTGTTTGAAAGAAGTGTCCTATAACTTTAAAAGTTTTTCAATTCCTTGCTTCCTTGCTTATGTCTCTTTTTAAATTTTTTTCTTTTATTTTTAAAGATGAGGAGAATGAGGCCTAGCATCTTCAAGTGACTTGTCCCAGGCCACACAACTACCAGTGTCCTAGCAACTTGTTAGTAATGGGTTTGATTTCCCCTTGTGTCGCTGTCGATACTGACTCAGCTTGGACAAGGAGCTGGAAAATCATGGCCACCAGGGGAACTGAGGGAGTGAAGGCTGCAAAAGGTAAGAGATAAGTTAAGGAGTTTGTTCTCTTTCTGCAAAATAGAAAAACAAGCTGGCAGCTTTTCTTCCACTTCTTAAATATACAAATGGCTGTAACTCCTCTTTTTTCCACAATGCTTACATTATCTCAAATGAGAGTAATGATTTATTATAGATTTTATATGTAACAGGTGTGATCCAAAAATACAGTGAATGTTTACATTCTTAAAAAACTTATTACATTAAAAGATACATTCCCATGAATGCCCCTCAAGATACTTCCTCTCTTAGAACGTACTTATGCTATCATTCTTGCTACTTTCTGAAGCTGTTCTGGAAGTCCTCTTTCCTGAGTGTCTTCAGTTGTGCTATCCCAGCTGCCTTGATCTCCTGAATTCATTCAAAACATTTATGTCTCATGATCTTTTCAACTTTGGTGAAGAGCCCGGCTATACAGTGACAGATCTGGTGAATAAGGTATATGAGGATGCACTGGAATGTTTACAGAAACCTGCTTTTATGCTGAATGGCAGCATTCACTGTATTTTTTTTTTAAACCACATCTCTTAAAGACATTCACAAAAGAGATTTCTAGAACCGCTTCAGAAACTGGCAAAGATGATGGGATAAGTGTGTTTGAAGCAAGGGGGAATGTTTTGAGGGTATTAAGAGCAATGTGTCTTTTACTATAATATTTCTTTTTAAGTTTAAACACTCACCATATATTTCTCTCACCCTCATATAATATATATTACAAGCATATTTATTATATAGTGATATATATGGATATATGGTATATACTAGTTTATATAGTGATATATATGGATATATGGTATATATGGATATATGGTATATACTAGTTTGGTAGGATTGATGTAAAATTTAGATGGGTTATAAAATGTGATTAAGGAATTCAGAGAAGATTCTGTGTTTCCAGGGAAGATGTAATGATTCACTAAACATTAGCTTTAAAATAGATTGAATTTTCCTAAGGAAGAGTTCTTTACCTGTGATTCAATTATTCTATCAGAGCTGGAAAGTAGGGTGTGGTCAATAGCACAATAGCTGGAGACAGCGGACTGGAAAAAGGTCAGAGGATCATTAAGTCATTTGTTCATGAAAAGAAAATTAGGAAATTCCTTTTAGGTGAAAGAGCAATGGAGTTAAAAGCTAAAGGAAGACATTGCTGTGGTCCTCGCTGAGAGGGAGAGGTTGCAATTCAGAGACAGACGGACACTGGGCATTTCCCTGACATTAAGGGGAAATAATACCATTTGACGTTGGAATGAGCAAAAAGGGGTAAAAAGCTGATCTGAAATTTAGGAATTAAAAAATAAATAGCCAAACAAAAGTGTACGATTCAGACAAAAGAAAAATATTAAAGAAATAAGACTTAATTTTCTAATAAGAAAAAGAATATGAACAATCCAAAAAAACAAGTCTAAAAAGACACAGTTTGGATTAAACAAATTCCCTAAGAAGGTAAGAAAGAGTATTCCAGAGAAGGTAGTGAAATATTGGAGTAGAAAACTCACCGAGGAATACAAACCATGATCAAAAACTACATTGTGTCTAAATAAAAAATATTGCAAAGCACTTATTGCCACTAATCTCACCGAAAATATTTCCTCTTGCTTCAAACACACTTATACAATCGCTTTTGCCACTTTCTGAAGCAGTTTTGCAAATCTTCGTTCACGAGTATCTTTAAGAGATAGGATAAAAAAAAATGATGTCATTGGTGAGTGCCATCTAATGGAAAAGCAGGCTCAGAAAAACATCCTGTCGTGTCTTCTTCTACCTTTTTCACTCATTCTGGCATCATGTGACTTCTGGCTCTTCTTCAAAGTCAAAAAGATGATGAAAGGTAAATATTTTGAATGGAATCAGGACACTGAGGCAGGTGCAATAGCACAACTGAAGAAATTCATGAAAGAAGACTTCCAGAACTGTTTCAGAAAGTGGCAAGGATGATGAATAAAGGTGTTCTAAATGAGAAGGAGTATTTTGAGGGGGGATTAATGGCAAACATTGACCATAGTTTTAGATCATACTTTATGATCTAAAGAGGAAGATATACTTGAAGAATCCTAGGCAGCTTATCAGGTAATAGAAGAGTAGTAAATAATACAGTCATTCATATTGCAAGATTAAGCTTTTCTCTTGTTTTGGGGGGAATTAGAAGGAGTTCATGCAGAATAAAGCAATTACCACACATGAGTTCAAGTTAAGGTTTCCTGTCTCCTGATAGCATGTGTGGCTTTGTGCCATGAAATCAGAGTAGACAAGACTCAGGCATGTAGCTGGAATTCCAGCAGGTTGTGAACTATACATTTCAAGGCAGAATCACTTTTTCAACTTCAGGAATGAATTCAGGAAGGCTTAGATTTAGCATAATGGGGATTCTTACATTAAGAAGACCAAATTGGAAATTACTAGCATAGATGAAAAATGTATAATTTGTGTCTGTGTCTGTATGTATATGCCACAGTGAAATAAAAATGGACTGGAGCATGGAAAGTAATTTAACCGTTTAAAGATACAATTGTTTCATTAATATTTACTTATACCTGATTAAATATTCATGACGCCTAGCCTCCCCTGCTTGTCTAACGGGGTTGTATTCTTGGCCATCTGCAACCAGCTCAGCACAAGGAGGTCTCAATTAGCCATTCAGACTGACAGAAGACTCTCAGCCAAGGAGCCCTTGCTCCGCAATGGGCTAAAAGCAGAGGAAGAGTTTGTCTGCTGGCAGAAGCAACAGACTTGCCCTGGGTTGCAGTACAGCTCAGGCTACAGAAGAATGGAACTCCCGGGAACACAGACAGAAAGACTTCAGAAATGTATAGGTAAATCCAGGTGAGTAGAAAAGGTCTGCCTGGGGGACCCTGTATCTGGAGGAGACCAGAATTCAGAGTGTGAAGAGGGCTATAATTGGGGCTCTTGACACCTGGCAATATACTTCCATTTGGCACCATGAGACCAGGCAACAGATAATATAGTTTCTAATCCTACTTTAGACATCTATCAAACAGGACTGATGGTATCTTCCTCTGAGGAAGGTGCTGGGGAGGCAGCTGCACACCCCAGTGCTGCTTGTGGCTGAGTCCATGGCTCTTTTATAAGTGCAGGTTAGAATGGCCGCAGGAGCTCACAAAGTGTTGTAATTACCTGCCCCATGGTTATCTCTCCTTTAAACTGTGAGTCTCTGGAGAACTCAGACTTTGTTGTGTTCATTGTGATGTTTCGAGAGCCTTATTAGCACGCCAGCTAGTAAGTAGAGTAACAATTTTTTTTCAATAATTAAAATCTGGAGAAGCTAAGGGTTGATATCAGGAATGTTCTGATGGTTTACTCACCATATGAATGAACATCCAGCATGGAGGTGCTCACACACATTGTAGGAATTGCATTGCTGTGCTAGCTTTTTCTCTGTAAATTATGCTGGAATCTATGGGAACAGAGTTGAAGGTAATATAGAACCATGGTATCTGTAGTAGGCAGGATAATGGTTCCCCCGAGATATGGCTACTTTCTAATTCCCAGAACACATGAATATGCTACCTTGGATCAAAAAGGGACTTTTCGATTTGATTTATTTATGGGACTTTGGTAACAGGTTGTCCCAAATTATTCTGGTCAAACTAATGCAGTCACAGAAAACCTTAAAACTGGAAGAGGTAGGAAAAACAGTAGTCAGAGGTATGCCACATGCTGGCTTTGAAGCTGGAGAAAGGCTACCAACCAAGAGGCGTGAGAGGTCCCCCAAAGTCGGAGCACTACACCTACAAGGGCAAGGAACATGACATAAACCTGAATGAACAGGGAAAGGTATCCCCTGTAAGTCCTCAGAAAGAAACAAAACCTGCAGTTACCTTAATTTCATCCGTTGAGATTCATGCCAGACCTCAGACCTACGGAGATAGAAATTGAACTTGTGTTGTTTTAGTGCCACCAAATTTATGATAGATTTTTTAGCACTAGGGATCCAACCCAGAGCCTTCACACTGAGCTACAACCCCAGCCCCCTCCCCCTTTAAAAAATTTAAAAAATTTGAGACAGGCTCTCCTTAAGTCACTAGGTTGCCTAGTTTGGGATCTGACTCTTGATTCTTTTGCTTCAGCCTCCCAGAGTTCTGGGATGCATTGCTAGCATGCCTGGCTAGTTTGTAATAGTTTTTTGGACAGCAATAGTGAACTAATATAGCATCTCTGGCTAGTAAATCACACTTCCTGTTTAGCTTTTAGGTCTTCTAAGGATTTTAGCAACACCAGAGTTGTACTTAGATATTTGCTAGGGGTCAGGATAAAATCAAAGAGAAAAAAATCATTCCTTTTCTTGGATAGGGGTGTCTTGCTTTCCTTTTTATTGTCATGTGTTTGGGAGTTCTCTGGGGCCCCTATTTGTTTAAGTGGGGGAGCAGCTACCAAACCGGGTTTTTAATTTGTAGTATTTAGGGTTTCAGCAAATGTCTCCAGAGCTGTGTCTTGTGCAAAGTGAAATCATCTCTGCGCTGTGTCTTTAAAAGCCAGGGAAGTGCATGGGGCAGCAGCAGCAGTCAATACCAATTTCCACATCTGGATCAATACCATCGGACGGCTCTGTAGCTGCAAAGATTGTTTCACACACATACTCAGGGAAAGGGAGGGCTGGGAGAGAAAGGGAATTGGTTTTAATGATTTCATGGCTCTGACTATTCCCTCTCTCCCTCTTTTCTTTAAAAGAAATAAATACATAAAATTAGAAACCAAATTTATGGACCTGTCAGTCTGCATGAAATCCAGCTTCTTTTCCTGACCTGTCACCCAAAGTGGCATCCAATCTAGCAGAGAGCCTTTTTCTTCGTGTGGGGCTCTGCGTATTGGAGAAAAGGAGTGACAGTACTGTCTGTCGTGATGCCGTAATAAAAATGCTCAGTATTTCCAGCAGGCCTCTCCTCAAGGAGATTATAGGCAGTTTCCTCAATCTACAAATAGAAAAACAAGGACGAGCAATGCATTTCCCATCATCAGTGGAGAACAAGCAGAGGTAAGATCTTCTACACTTCCATGCCATTCGCATGTGTTTGGACAACCTGGGATGGAATCTTCCTCAGGTTCTCTCAGAGTAGCCTGCGTTATAGTTCTGAGTGACGGGATGACATCCCTGCTAAGTGGGACAGGGAGCTGTTTTTCACAAGACACAGTTGTTGAATCTGCCAAGAGGAAAGCTACTGCGATTGAAACAGCAGGGCAAGGGCAAGGATCTGATGCCATTAGCTTTGCTGGAAGCTTTCCCAGTAGGTCAGGGTCTCAAGCATTATTCCTCCTGTGAGTAGGCACAGCTTTGATGCTTCGGTGCCTCTGCAAGGCCCCAGTGAGCATGCTCTGCCTCCACACAGCTCATTAGCTCACCTCCAAAGAAGGCTGACCCTCACTCCAGAGAGGCAAACGCATGGTCAGGATGAGCCAAACAAAGGAATAAATACCTCCCCTCTGGGCCCTGAGATCATGGGGAAGCTTAATCCTCAGCTTCGTAAATGCCACAGCTACAAGCATGACCAGCTGGATCTTTAAGGCGAATCAAATTGACTTTCAGGGATGGTTATGTACGACCCCCCGCTGGAGCAATGAGAGGTTTGGTGAAAGACTGACTTTTCTCTATAGCAATGATAAAAGTTCCCTTTCTTGGCTGCCTCTCTTGTGCTTTCTTCTCCTGCATGGGTTTGCAAAGCCATATACATGCTTTCATAGGCTCTTCACTCAGCTCTGTGCATTTGATCCCTGCTCCATGGCTGAGCTTGGGGGCAGAGGGTTTCATGGTCCAGGAAGGTAATCACTGAGAGGCTTAGGGAATTGTGAAGGTGGAGACCAAACAGGCCAGCTGACACCTCAAGTGTTAGAGCTGGGACAGGACCAGGGCAGTGAAATCTCATACACACTTTCATTCTGATGCAGTAAATTTCCACAAATAGGGTCTGAATCACAGAGTCCTCAGATCCTAGCTGCCTGATTAAAAATAGCTGCTGTCTACATGGACTCATGCCATGTGTGCCTGGGTTTGCTTGCTTTTTCAGGACTCCCAGGCCATTGCTCTGCTGCCAATCTCCTGAAGGACAGGCTTATACTACAGATCCAGCAGAGTCCTGGAAGTAACTTGTTTCTGAAATTTTGATGGCTTTAAGAGCCTTTAAACCCTTACTAAATTAATCTCACTAAAAAAACTTGAGGAAAGCAAAAATGCTGGAAACATAAATGTTCTTTTGCAAAAAGCCTCCCTGTGTCTGTTACATTCTCAGACTGTCTGCATTGTTTTGAATTCTTTTTGACGTTTACTTTATGTCCACCCCAATACATCCTAAATCAATTAACAGCAAATTAGTTTGATTATGAAACCATAAAACTAGATATAAAAAGCTCCCATAAATCTTCCAATAAAGCATCCAACAAAACAAAATTTTCTGGTTAACTGCTAAATGAAGTAGTTTTTGGGGGGTTATTATTATGTGGGTCTCACTTGAGTGTAATGAGAAGTGTTCTATATAAAATGTTCACTAGAACACAGCAGATAGAGATCAAAGCTTCCTGGTCAGGGAGGGATCACAAAAATGCTTTATCCTCATAGTGCATTCATCTCTTTTTAGTTTTCCAGAGGGTCTTATACCTTCTTTCATTTTAGGGTATGGTTATTACTTTCTCACTATGCAGACTAAACCGTGCTTTGGTTGGTCATCCTTGGCTCATTTGAGAAAATTATCATAGTTGTACATTTTGAGGCAGAAGTTGCAAAAGATCATTTTTCCCGTGAAGAACAAAAAAATGTCAGTCCTTCTTATACTACCAGATAAATGTCCAAAGGGCTGTATCCCAAATGTTTGTTTAAAGAATGTCATTGGATGGCAATCAAATTTAATGTTGTGGCCATGGGGTATTTATGGGCATCTGGCACATGTCAGCACCAAAGATCCCCAGTAGAGATCCTCACAGGATATGTTATCATTAGTCTGTTCCTCAAGTAACTTACAATTTTTTATAACTAATACTAATGGCTATATAGTTGAAGGTAATCATTAAGACATAGCAAAACCAAACAATCATTAAAAGAAGACATAGTCTGAGTTAAAAAGTACTCTTTTCATGGTGGTCTGAGGACTTCCTCTCATTTTTCTGAAGTTTCTGGAGAGAGAGATGGCCAACCCTTAACATGTCAAGAAGAAAGGTCATTTGTATAAGTTTTGTCAAATAGCCGGACAGAAGAGGAATCTGCTTGGATTGACAGGTGATCTGATTCTGTCCTTAGGAAAGGAAACAGAGCTGACATTGGATATAAATCATATCCCTCTAGGTTTTTCTTGTGTGTGCTGGTTGTAACCTGCTTTCTTTAGGGCCTCAGTATGGCAAAGTGGTTGGGGTCATAGGGTAGCATATTTGTTTTGTGTTTTGTTTTCATTCATTCCATGAAATTTATTGAGTGCCTACTAAACGCACTGTGCCATGTGCATAGATGTTTATTTAATTACATCTTGCATCATTTGGCAGATTGATTCCATAATCACAGATTAGTTGGCTGGGATTCTGATTCTAATTTTGCCCACAATTTGCCATGTGGCTATGAGCTAGGCACTCTACCCCTGTAAGATACTTCAATTTCTTTCTCTGCCTCGTGTAAATAATAATAACTGACAGCTGCTTAGAGATGTGCTGGGATGATTCATGTTCAAAGTGAAACTTGTGAAGTTCAATTATTTCATCCTCAAAATGCCACTTGGTGCAAGTGAAGATTTGTTTTTAATTTATATTGCAATAGTTACAGGCTCCTGCAGATATTTTCTTTATTTCTTTGTTACCTTTTTCTGATTTAATGGCTGCTAGCTAGATTTTCAAGTTTCAATATCAGACTCATTAACAGGGATCGATTGGCCAAACTTGAGTTCCACTAAAAGATTTTCAGTGGCAGTGCACAGGAAAAACATTATACACGTCCAAAAGATGGGTGAACACAAGTTTGAGAATGAATTTTAAGGAAACTGAGTTTAGATATGAGCTTGTCTTTGTCTTCCTAGATCCAGTATTTATTATATTGTATGGAAACCCTAGTTAACTTTTGTCCTGGTTCTCATACTTGTCTTGATCCTTATCGTCATTTTCCTTTCTTCCCTCCTCCTTCTTTTTCTATTTTTTTTCAATACTGAGGGTTGAACCTAAGGCGTTTGGACTTATGTTCCCACATTTATGGATTTGTTTATTTATTTATTTTGAGAGAAGGTCTCACTAAGTTATCCAGGCTGGCCTCCATCTTGTAGTCCTCCCTCAGCCTCCCAGAATACTGGTGTTATAGGTGTAGGTGTGTACCACCACATCTGGCTGACTTGCTTTCCTTTTACTGGCCAACAACTGGCTCAGCCTCAAATATTACCCTCACTCTTATCCTCTGAGCTGGTAAAAATACACAAATATATTTATTATCAAATTGGAAGATATCACCTAAGGTATTTATATCTTCATGATTTAACAGCCACCAATTTATTGTTTAAAGATTCATGCAGTATGATAAATGACTAAGTTCTCAGAGAATGACCTGTGTTAGGCTGTGTCTAGATGTCCCCTCAAAGCCTCTTTTGGTCAAGGTGGGGCTTTTTCAGAAGAGGCTGCATCTACCGTGTGTGATCCTGGGATTAAGGGTGTGTGATTACTAAATCAGTCTACTTATTGGTTTGGCACTACCTTACTCCTGGTAGCCTACATAGAGTATAAAAGGGGAAGAAAGACACTGTTAAGGTGTCTCGTTGCTTGGCTACCTTTGATCCACCATGAATTGTTGCCCCTCTGCCCTGTTCCACCCTGCCTTGGAGACAGCCGATGATGGACTGAAGCCTCTATAGACTGAAAATCAAAGAAACTTTTCCGCTTTTAACTTCGGGTGTTGGGTATTTTTCTCAGCAAGGAGAGAAAAGTAACTAAGACAGCCTGGGTGTAGCAGGGTGGAGGTTTGGTGACAAAACCTTAGGTGGTTGTGAGGGCTGATGAGGAGAATCAGATGAGGAGAATCTTGAGTCCAGAAGCGTCATCCTAAGTCACAAAGGCCCAAGGTCAGGGCGAAGAGTCAAACTGTGAGCTAGAAGGTGGTAACTTGTGAAAGACAGAAACAAAAGCCACTTCGATGATTTCCTTCCCTAATCAGGAGACCCCCCTCTCTCCAAACCTCAGCTTAAATGCACAGGGCCGCATGAGGAGTCTATGAGAAAATGTATTTGGCTTTGCAAAAACCAGATAGGAGAAGTATAAGGGAGGCAAGAAAGAGAACTTTTATAATTGCCACAGAGAAAAATCAGTCTTTCAGCAAATCTCTCATCCCTCCAGAGGGGGTTCCTACATAACCATCCCTGAAAGTCATTGTCATTTAATCTACCTTAAAGATCAAGCTGGTCATGCTTAAAGCTGTGGCGTTTACCAGACTGAGGATTAAGCTTCCCCATGAGGTCAGGGCTCAGAGGGGACACATTTATTCCTTTGTCTGGCTCACCCTCATGATGACTTCGCTTCCATGGAGTGAGGGTCAGCTTTCTTTGGAGGTGAGTTAGGGGCTGTAAGGTTGCAGAGCACATCCTCTGGAACCTCGGTAGGATTCTGAGGATAAGGAAGAGAGTAGGAGGAGGAGAATTTGAAGTTCTGGCCAGGGAGGACTGTGCATGCCATAATAAAGATTCCATATGTTTTGTGATTCAGAACTCACTGGCAGGTTGGGATCAGGTAAACAGTATAAGACACAAGGGGCAATTGAGGAAGAAAGACTAGTTTGGAAATTATTGTAATAATTCATAAGAGGGATCTGACAGTTTGGACCAGAGGCTAATAATAAAGATAGCGAGAATGCCTGAGATACATTTTCAAGGTCAAACTAACAGGATTTACTGGTGGATGAAGTGGAGGGGGGTAGGAAATAGGAAATTAAGGATGATGCTAAGTATTTTGGTTTAAGCCCTTTGATGCCATCTACTAATGGGGGGAATTTTGGAAGGAGCATGTCTAGGGTAGAAGGGTCTCCGAAGAGTTTGAGTTTCTGCCTGTTAAGTACAAGGCATTTGTGTGTTCAAGTAGATGTGTCAACCCCTGCGGGTTGATCAATGGAACTGGAGCATGTAAGGCCTCGAAAACTGTGAGTCAATTCTAGGTGTCAACTTGACTTTGTTAAGATACTCAGGTGGCTGGTAACATATCATTTCCGGGTTTAAGTCAGAAGGTGCTTGTGGAGTAGACTGGCATTTGAACCGGTGAACTTCTGGGCAGTGACCAAGGCACCATTCAGTCAGCCGGGGCCCCTAACCGAAGAGACAGGCAGAGGAAAGGGGACTCCACACTCTCTTCTGGAGGGGGTTCCCTTTCTCCCCTTGCCCTTGGATATCAGAACTCCGTGTCCTTCAGCTTGTGGACTCTGGTATTTCCTGGGCTCTCAGGTTCTGGTCTTGGACTGAGATTGCACTTTGCTGGTTCTCCAGCTTCTGGACTTGGACTGAGCCAGGCCACCAGCTTCTCTGACTTTCCAGCTTACAAACTGCCTATCATGGGACTTCTCAGACTCCACTACCACATGAGCCTATTCCCTTAATAAAGCCCATCTGGCATATGTATGTCTATACATTTCTTGTTATGTATTCTTCTGGTTCTCTCTGGAGAACTCTAGACTTTGGTATGAGGAGCTGTTCTAGCAGAACAGAATTTTAAAGATGGGTTTCATTAGTTTGTTTTAAGGTTTCTGGAATTGACTAATATAATAAGAGCTAAAATTATGAAAGACACTCATTCAACTCTAATAATACAGAGAACACTGATAGGTAGTCTCTGATATGAACTATTTATAGAAAAACATGGAATATCTTTGCTGAATACTTTCACTCAGCCACTTATAAAAGTCAAAAGACTCAGTGACTTTTGACTTACAGGCTTAGTTATTTCAACTATTTGTGAAAAACCAAGAAATATAATGATATTGCCTTGTTGCTCCTAATGTCACTGGACAAGGTGATGAATGAAAAGGATGAGCACAGGGATTCAAATTCCTGGCTCCAGCTTTGCATAAATAGCCTAAGAGCTTCCGAGTATGCCCTAAAGTAGAATCCTCTCTCCTGTAGTAACAGGGCTGAGACTGCTGGAAGTTGTAAGTCTTCATTTAAAAATGCATCCTATAATTCATATATAATAGATAAATCATAGTGCTATAGTCCGTGAGAGATGGGTGGAAGACCAGGAACTTACTACCTGTGCTGCCTCATGTCTTAGTCTATTTGAACGACTTTAACAAAATGCTATAAACTGCATGGCTCGAAATGACAATCATTTATTTTTCACAGTTCTGGAGATTGGACCACTGAGATCAGGGTCAGGTCTGATGAGGTCCCTCTTCTAGATTGTACACTGAAGACTTCTCATCGTGTCCCTCGCTGAGCTAAAAGAAAGTGGGGTAGCTCTCTGGTTTCCCCTCAGAAAGGCACTGATCCCACTCACAGGGCCTCTACCTTTATGACCTAATTGCCTCTCAAAGGGCCTTGTACAAATAGCATCACATGGCAGATTAGATTTCAATATAAAAATTTGGAGGGAAACGCAGAGCATTTGGTCTGTAATACCTTCCAAGCCCCAAAGTCCTTTAAGCCCCTTCTCAGAACTCTGAGACCCAAAGGAAAATAATCTGAAAAGCTTGGTCTAGCTGATCTTTTTACCATTAAAGTTGCATGAGTCCATAAGATTGTCCAGTACACCTGGATGATCTCACATCACCCCCCTGTTCTGGACACTGGTTATATCCCCATACCTCAGCTCTGTGTCATCAGCCATGATGGAGTGGAGGAAATATTCTTCTCATAGGGAGACAGGCTCCTCTCCTTTCACCTTTCAAAAAACAGAACCAAAAACAACATAGAAAGTCATTTACAAAACAAGCTATCCTCAGGGAGATGGCAATCTTGTTAACAGTTTAGGCTTGTCAGCAGGAACATCTGTTTTAATAGCACATCTGTATGGGAGTAGCACTTAGCAGGGTAACCTAGGTTTTGTCTTATAGAATTTAATGGATTTTTTTCTTTCTTGTTTTAAAGCCCCTTCCCTATACAATTAGTCAGTTGAAAGTGAAATCATTCTGCTCAGTCTTGAAACAGAAGATCAATAACTGTGGGGAGATGCTCTGTGCGGAATTCCAGGTAGCAGCCATAGCTAATGAAATTGGGTGAGTGATTTCACCGGTGTCTCAGCTCTGACGCCCGGAAGTGCAGGAGTGCTGTCCAGTGGGCCACTGTCCCAAAGGGGAGGGAAGGGGGGAAGCTCCTGGCTGAGATGGATGCAGATGGAAAGGCAGGTATGGGGGAGGGTTTCACATCCCATCTGCAAATGAGAAGAGCAGAAGATTCCGGGGAAGAGGATCTCACAAGGCTTGCATGTGGGAATTGGGAAGGGCTGAGTTTCTATGAAGAAATTCCATTTGACCTTTGAGAAGGTGATTGTGATGTGGCTTTTGTCCTTAAGAAGCAGACAGTACAGTGCATCAGATGGAGAAAAAATTGCATTTGATAATGAGAAAACATTGGGGTACATTCAACAATGAAGATGGGTACACAGGATGTTTCTCATTCTGCATTTTAATATTTTGATCTCCATTTATTATGTTAATTCCCCCAAAGAGAATTAGGAGGGTGTTTACTTGGCTCTGTATCAATTCTTTTCATGTCCTTGGCCTACAGGAGATGCAACGTAAGTGTTGGATTTGAAATTAGCACTTCTTATTTTATTGTTTTTACATGCATTATCTCTTAAATTCCTTAGAATAACCTTTCAAAATGAATAGACCTTACTATGGTTTATCCCCAAACTTGGGATAATATCATACCAGAAATGATGTTTACCAGCTACTCCATATTATGGTGTCAGTAACAAATAAATGCATGATCTGCAGCCAATCCAGAAGTCTGTGCCTTTTAACATGGTATAGCATCCTGCCTCAGGTCTGAATTTCAGTTAAGGAACCAATCCCAAGCTAATATTTTTGTGGGTGAGGGAGGATTGTCATCCCTCAAGTAATGCCATGAAGGTCCATTGCCATGGACATTATTTAATAGGCTTAAATAAAATTTTTGCAAGCATATGTGAGAATTACAATCCCTTTTCACCTTTCGTATATTACTATCCATGTTTTACCTGTGAAGATTGAGTTAAACAATCTCTCCAGTACCATGCAGCTCTGAAGGAACTGAGCTAGGACTTTATAAATAAGATAGTTTCCCAAGAAATCTGCTCTTTCTTTAATATAGACCAAATTTGTTTGGGGATTCTGGGCCAGACTGCCTTATAATGAAGAATGCTTTGACGACTCTAATATGAAATGGGAAAAACAGAACCAAAAATCACTAATAGGAAACTAGTCCTTCCCGGTAAGGCTGAGCTCCAAGCTTTAGTATCAGGCTATGGCAGACACAGTGTCAGTAACATCATTTCTTGAAGCAGGAGACCTAAGTGCAAATCTCAGCTTTGGTTCCTATCAGTTGATAACCATGGGAGAATTACTTATTTCTTTGTGCTTCATAAATATAAGAATAGTACATCTAACTTCCACAAACAGTTATTTGGAGGATTAAGTGGTTTAATATACATAGAGTGCTTAGATCAACGCTTTGTCCAGAATAGATGTTGCATGAAGGTTAGCCAATCCTATTATCTTTCTGCATAATTTCTGTACTTTTCTCTACTAGCATCCAGTACAAATATTCTCAGGGGTCGTTTAGGGTCAAATGTTTTTAAAATGGCCAGAAGTCATAGATACACATGCAGCTCTTCTCCCACTGTATCTGCAAGGCCAGACAACTGTGGGCAGAAAAAACAAGAGATAAACTTAATCTAGGTGTCTCTACCTGTACCTTTACCTTCTATAATTTGAAACAAGGTACAGAAATAAATGCTTTTGAGTGGCTTCTACTACCTAGCTTCATTTGGACAAAGATCTCACTATTTTGGTTTTCTTTTTAGTACTACTGGTAGTTCCAAAATAACATAAAATTGATCATCTAGGATAGTGTTTTGTCACAGACTCTTGTAATTTCTTAGATATCAGTATTCTCCCCTACACTATTACTTCTCCAAGTTGGTCACTGATGGCTTGACCCCTTTTCAGAGGAAGGAAGGAAATACACTGAACATTATCTAAGGGGCAGGCATTTTTCCAGGCATTTAGCATAGGTAATCTCACTACCTGCTTGCAACAAGCCTATGAGATGGAGACTATTATCCCTGCTTTACTGTAGGGACATTGAAGCTCACATTATACAATGTCCCCACTCACTATAGTCACGGAACTAGCAAACAGCTGAACTGGGATTTGAGATGACATTGATCTAACTCCAAGTGTGAAGCTCTTACTTGACTTTTATGGACAAAATTTTATTTTATTACACAATTAAGCCTACACTGGAAATGCAAATGTCACTGGGAGAGGTAACACTGATCTATGTTCATATTAAGGGATAAGATTGCTATCAGATCTTTCCTTCAAAATAAGCTCTGATAAGAAAAAAGGCTGAAGAGAGAATTTACCTGACAATAAGTAACATAGAGAATGTGAATGGAGAAAGGAAAGAGAAACAATGTATGTAGAAGTGTGCTAGTTTCCCATTGGTGCTATGGCACCTTACCACAGATTTAGTGGCTTAAACAACATAAATCTATCATCTTATGGTTCTGGAGATTAGAAGTCTGACATAAGGTCTCATTGGGCTAACTCATGGAGCTAGCCAAGCTGCTTTCATTTCTATGGCTTTTAGAGAAGAATCCCTTTCACCATCATCCAGACAGCAGAACTGAGTTGTATGCTGTTGCAGGCATGAGGTATGTGTCTCTATACTGGCTGTCCAGTGAGGAATCTTTTAGGTCTCAAAGGCTTCTCTCTAATCTTCTCACGTGGGAGCTGCTTCTTAGAAGCAGCAATGGGATGTAGAATCCTTCTCCCACTGCCATTTTGAGAATCAATACCATGCATGGATCGTCACATCCCTGATCCATCTGGAAGGGTTCTCCACTTTGAAAGGCTCATGTGATTAGAAT
This sequence comes from Heterocephalus glaber, assembly GCF_053883595.1. NCBI lineage: Eukaryota > Metazoa > Chordata > Mammalia > Rodentia > Bathyergidae > Heterocephalus > Heterocephalus glaber. The sequence continues at coordinate 587,287 of NW_028258161.1, read as the reverse complement.
GGACCTGCCCGAGAATAAAGGATCATCTCCCCATGTCAAGGCCCTTGTCCTTAATCAGACCTGAAAAGTCCCTTTTTCAATACAAGGCAATGTAGTCCAAGTTCTGGGCATGGTTCTCTGTGTGGGGAGATACCGTTCTGCTTGCCACAAGGGGACAGTCTCATGGTTGCCCATAAACTGTACCTGCCTCAAAGCTCTCTGCTGGTCTTTTAGTCTTAGGAAACACAGTTTTGCTAATTCTTCCATAGATTTTCTTGAACAGATCTGAAACATCAGGATGAGGGTGAGGAAGAGGGAATGTCTGAACTCCTAGTCAACAGATCCTGACCACTTCCAAAGGGTTTTTGGCCTACCAGCCTTTCCAGTGTCCCTTGAAAGCAATTTGTAGTCTGTTATTCTGTATCATTAACCTAATTAGTGTAATTGTACTCAATTACATAATCAGTGTAAATACATGAAGAATCCCATAATTAGATGATGTAATTAGGTAATTAATAGATGACGTGGGAAAAATCCATAGAAAACATTCTGAAATGGACATGGAGGCTGCATGAAGCAGGCAATTTGCTAACTTCAGCATCTTAGTGAAGTCCCTCTGTTTGGGAAGAAAGATCCAAAATTAATTGGAATCTAACCATAAAAGTCTTATTTTAAAGACTCCTACGGTCTTGCACTATGTTTCTCCACTCCCAATTTTATTAATATATGGCAGGTTCTTTCTCCATGTTACTTATGGGGACAGATACTTCTCCCACAGAACTGAGTACGAAGAAAAAAAATCTGGTCCAATGTCAACCAGATTTGCCACTGAGCCTACAGATAGAGTGTAACTGTTAATAAAGCCATGTCTGTATGACCGAAATAAGCAGACTGCAGCAGAGTTGGCCTGCTTAGTTGAAGTCTTAGCAGCTGATTCACTCTAAGGCACAGTCAGTTTGAACATTGGCCTGTGTTCCTTGCATAACACCTGCAACTCCTGGAGCTCAGTGGAAAGACAGCATCCAACATCCCTGTCAATCCAGCCTCAAACGCATCTCTCAATCCAGCTCTTTCTGCCTGTGGCCACCACCCTGAAGCCAGTCCCTGGTAGGTGTCTAACCTGACCTGCAGCAACAGCATCTGAACTGAACTCCTCGCATCCATTTCTACCCTTTCTCCAATCTATTGTCAAGCAGCCAAGGTGGTCTTTCAATCACTTTGATCTATTGCTTAAAACTTTTAGAGGAGAAAACCTACATGTTCAGCATGGCCTGCAAGACTTCGGTGGTTAGAACTCTACCTGTTATTCAAGCTTTTCTCATACCCAGTCCCCACTACCGCTCCTCCATGAGTCTTCTTCCATGTCTTCAAATGCACTAAACCCTTTGGCACCTTCAGACTTTCCCACCAGTTCTTCCTTTAGCTCAGACATTGTTCCTTGTTCTTTATTGCCTAAATCAATTCATCCTTTGGGGTCCTAGTTCCTTAGAGAGGGGTTCTTTTATTCCTTAGTTTAAAATGTTTTCTCATTACAGTCTCCCATAAAATGTAACACCTTTTTTCCCCTGGCATTCATCACAATCTGTAATTCTGCATTTATTATCTGCAATCTTATTTTATGATCTGTGCCACTCGCTAGATTATAAATTTCAAGAAGGCCACAGTGATGTTTATTTTGTTCACCATGGAATCCCCAGTATCCAGCACACAGTAGAATCTCAATAAATATTTGTGCAACAAGTGACATGTTGAAAGTGGAAACCCTGAGAAACAACAAGCACTATGCTCCTCAGTGGCAAGGGGACAATCAAGGCCAGCAGGATGAGGAGCCGGAATAGGGTTCAGGCTTCACAGACACACACTCTCTGTTCTATGGGACACTGACCACTGTCATGAACACACCTCATGAATGGGGCCACAAATGCTTGCTATTTCCATGCTTTTCCTAAAAAACCAGTAGTGCCTAGAGACAGAAGTCAGGTCCTTCCTCCTCTTCCTAATTTGGTGATAGAACTGAATACATGATTAAGACTAAAATCTGCACACTGGCCATAGTCAGTGATTAATATGGATTGAATAGTAAATCTGCTATATCATGCTATCTCTAAAAGAGATAATCTATAGACAATGACTGTCAACTCTTGTGTCTGGACTCTTATGAAGCACATCACAAAGTGTACTGCAAGCAATAAGTGAGCAGCTAACCCCTCTTCATTTACAGTTGTGACAAGATGTTGTCTTTCTCTCCCTTTATTTTAATTTAAGCTTTCTTTTGAAGAAAAACCTATGTGGCCTTTGCTGTTGACAAAATGTTGACACATTTTTTGGTTGGCTTTCCCTTTCTTTCCCATCATTGCATATACCCTACATAAAGATGGGAGGGAGGAATGCCCACCAGGTGAGGTACACTCAGGAATCAACTGGTCTCCTTTATGAGCAAGTGGAGGAAAACAGAAAAAGGATAAATGTCCACTGAGGCAAAAGTATTTGAGTCACAAAGAGTAATTAACACCCCTGTCCCTCAACACTGAACCAAGCTAACCCAAGAGTAGGAAATCAGCTTGGATTTTCACTTTTCATTTGCTCAGTATTGTGGCATTTAAAGCCATTTCCCTGAGAAATATTTCACTGAATTGTAGTAATTTCATATTCATTTATGGTTTAATAAATATTCACTGAATACCTCCTACTTGCATGGGACCGTCTTAGTCTCTGGATATACGTGAAATCTTCTTTCTAGCAACTGCCTTCTCACAAAGCCAGGTATCTGGGTCATTTCTCTAAGAATGTGAGGAACCTAGACCATCCTCAGGAAGACAGATGGCTCTATCTAGATTTATATCCATAGCAGAGGACACACATGGCAAGTCCTGACTGGTGTGACCGAGACAAACATGGCACTCTGCTTCAATGAGACTTACTGTCTAGCCAACAAAATGAGACATTGCACAACTAATTCTAATAATATGTGGTAAGGATTATGCTAGGAGAAGTACCTGGTGCATCACAACACTTCTTAGGGCAATGTGACCAAGTCTAGGGCTTCAGGAATATAAAAACTAACATTTAAGCTGAAATTTGCAAGCTAGGTAAGACTAAGGTAAAGGGCTGCCTGGTATGGTAGTGATTTCACCTCCCCCCCCCCCCACACACTTTTTGAGGGAGAGAGAGTGTATGCCCAATGATAATGAAGTAGACATTGGGAAGGATGTTCCACGAAGCCAAAGGGTTTATGTCATATTCATTGAACTGAATGGGAGAGCTTAAATATGAGTGGACTGTGAATTTCTAGGCAAAGAATTCCTCCTGTCCCTAACAGGAGAGAACTCCTTGAGGACAAGGAAGCTCCTACTCTACATTTTATAGAAATAAAATATTTTGAATCTTATCTTCCAAAATGCGTACTATATATATGATGCATAAAACTATATAAGGTATAAAATGTTATTCACTAGTGTGTATCTTGTTTGGCATCACACTTATATCAACATCGGGAGAAATATGTTGAGAAAGTTTTATAGTGAGTGCCCAAATGACCCAAAGCTATTCTCTATGATTCTTTAAAGAAAGTGAATTATAGAAGGATGGCTCTGTAAGAAATTTCAAATGAGAATTATGGAGGGAAGCTTGTTACAGTCTGTCTCATTCCTACCTTGCTGCCTTCTCACTGCCAACCCCTGTCTCTGGGTCAGCTCCCCAAGGGCTGGAGTAACCAGCACCATTTTCAGGGAGATAGATGATTACACACGGCTTTATTGCCTGCACCAACAGGACACAGATAGTGTCTGTCGGGCTGGGCTGACCAGCCTCTACCGTGTGAGGCAGCAATGGCTCTAGTGGGATGCCAGCAGGCACATATATTGATCGTAAATAATGTCTCAATGTCCTACAGTGGGTCATAAATCAAAGCGATTTCAAAATATCTTTCTCTCTGTTTCTTCCAATGGGCTGCGTTCTGACTTTGAGCTTTTTTTTTTTTTTTTTTTAGGGTTAGTGCATAACCTGAGCCTCTTGACCACTGTGGGTCAAATCCTTTTCTTAACCTTCTGCTCCTCGGGCTCTGGAGGGCTTCTTATAACCAGCTCTGTCTCTGAGTACACATCACTGGGATAACCCAATAGCTGTGAAGGCTCCGCACTCTTGCCTTCTGTCAACACTTGGTGAACACACTGGTGGCTACTTGACAGGCTCCACTACTGTTTGCAGAGGAATTATTTCTCTTAGTGAAAACATTAACTATTACATAGATGCACAGAGCTAAGAACAGCCTATAGTTCACCCTATTCAATGCACCCCCCACCCCACCCCTTGGACCAGCTGAGGCAGGAAAGAGAAAATGGTTTGCTTGAGCTTATCCAGGGATTTGGAAAAAGAGGAGTGACCTACCTAATTGGAGTTTGGAAGAAGGAACTAATCATACCCAGAACTGAGTGGGCGTGGTCTGAGTGGCTCTCTTGTTCTGAGATAAACTTGGCCTCTGCAGGAAGTGAGGAAGGAGCCTGAAATTGTCCATATATCAGTGACTTGAAGGGTAGGTTTAATTCTTGGACAAAACATTACATAGTCCATGCTTCTTGTGGACCAATCTTCATCTTCCAATCTAGCTTTTTATGATGCTGATGTTTCCATCCCCAACTCCGGGGCCTATCTTTTACTGATTCCAAATTCAGAAGGAAAAAAGGAACATTATTAATGGCTAGTCTGAAAATTCTCCCACATAACTATCTTGATGTTGCTCATAATATTAACATGTGGATATCTATAACCTAGTCAAGGCAATCCTTGGCTTCAGCTAACATAGTAGCTTGACTTCTAACTTCACCCTACCTGCCACACTATAAGAATGAGTTGCAACCGAAGCAGCTTTCTTTCTGGAGAGACTTCATGATTTCCAGAGGTCCTATTGATTCCAGAGATCCTGGCATTCTACCATTGCTGATTCATTCATTTCAATCCCACATTTCTTCAGAAAGATCCTTTCTTCCTGCTCATATCTGGTGTCTTCTTGTAGAGTCTTTGTTCTTGGTTTGGGTGAAAGTCCCCTCAAGGCCCATGGGTTAAAGGCTTGTTTCCACCCTGCGGCTGCATCAGTGCCTTGAGAGGTGGGGCTTAGTGGGAGAGAGTTAGGTCACTGGGGCTCTGCCCTTCAAGGAGATATTGGGACTCTGATTCCCTTTCTTCTCTCTTTTGCTTTCTGGCCACCATAAGACAAAAAGGCCTCCTTCCCCACATGCTCCTGGCATGAGGTGTGGCCCCATCTAGAGCCCAAAATCACAAGGTGCAGTGAATCACCAGGGACCCAAGCCTCCGAAACTGTGAGCTAAAACAAACCCTTCTGTATTTTCAGTTCATTATCGTCAGTGTTTTGTCAGAGATGGAAAGCTGATTAACTTAGTGTTTGAGAGGAGGAAGCATGGGTTTTGAATTCAGATAGGAAGAATTTCAAAATTGAGTCTGTTTCCTTATCTGAAATATGGCAATATAGCAGCCAAAATAGGCCAGGTTTTCCTACAACAAAAACAACTCTAGCATCTTTATGGATTAACACAACAAAGATATGTTTCTAATTCACACAGAGCCTGAAGCTGGTCTAGGCAACCTTCTTCTATGCTGCATCTGGAAGAAGTGGCCCCTTAGATCACCATGGCGGGTGGAGACAGAACTATAGAATAAAACACTGGCAAAGAAAGTTGGAAGTGAGACACGCCACTTCTGCCTACCTTTCTTTCTCCATCATTAGTACCATGATTATGCCTAGTTTCAAGGAGTTGAGGAATCATAGGGATAGAGTACAAGGAGCTCAAGAAGAAGCATGTATTAGTGAAAAATGAGAACTCCATAGAGAGTAGTTGGACGTATAAGGTTGTTATGAGTTAAATAGGATGATATATGCATGATTGATAACTCCTGCTGGCACCCCATAAATACTACCTGAAGCTTAGGGAACAAGAAAGGGTAGAAGCAGTGACTGGGAGTCCAGAAAGGGTGGCACAAGTGACCTGGTTGCCCATGTATTTCACAGGAGTATAAAAGGGAGAGGCAGGTCATCTCTGCTTTGCTTCTCTCTCAGCCTTGGTAACCTCTACTGGCAAAAGAACATACTATGCCGTGCGAACTTACTTTCTTCCATGTGTGTGTACTTTCTCTTCAGATGGCAAGGACAGAGGAGCCAGCCAGCCTGATGGTGAGATGTAGCAACCATTCTCATTGTTTCATGGATGTTTGCTTATGTTACAGCACAGTAAGAAACGTTATCTTTGCCTTCATTTTGAAGTTCAGGAAGATGGCTCTTACCAATAATACAGTGGACCCTTGACTTAGGAACTCAATTCATTCACGAGGGCTGGTTGTAACTCAAGTTGGTTAGTTGAAGGCTCAGGGTCCACTACAGACTTCAAATTTCTTCTGTGTACAGGTGGACCTCAGTGTCTTAGAGAGACATTGGCCCAGATTTCTCAATTAACCCCACACAGGAAAGGATGTTGTACTGTTCCTAGCACAGCTGGCATTTGAGTCACAACTCGAGACTTTGGTAGTAAGTTAAAACTAAATTCTGGTTGAAACCCAAGTTGTTTGTATGTCAGGCCAGTCGTAAACCAAGGGTCGACTGTTAGTGGCTGTGTAAGTCACTTTTCTGGTCACTGGGACACAATACCTGATACTCACAACTTAAAGGAGGGAAGTTTATTTTGGCTCACATTTTAATTCCACGGTCAGCTGGCTCCGTCACAGGAAGGGCACGTTGAAGGGGTCTGGTGGGGGAAATCTGCTCACATCATTGCTGTCAGGGAGCAGAGAAAGAAGGAGCCGGGAAGGAAGACACACCCTTCTAGGTCACACACCCAGTGACCCACCTCTTCCTACCATGCCCTACCTGCCTGCAACACACTGAGCTACTGATTCATAAGTGGATTAATCCACGATGAGTTTATAGAACCCATATGATCCAATCACCTCCCAAAAGTTCCACTTCGGAACACATATGACTTTTACGGGACATCCTAGATCTAAACCATAATCTAATAGTTCATAGTTTACTATATACTATATGACTTCATTGTAATGAACTATTATAATGGAGTTCTTAAAAACAGTGGTTTATGGAAGAATACTCAGGAAATGTTAGCTATGATTATTAAACACAATGCCTTGTCGATTTCCATCCTAATGTTTATAGCAAGTTATTAGTTCATTTGTTTTGATAATCTTGTCTCTTGCACTAGAAAGTAGGTTCCATGAAGCAGAGGCTTTATCTACCTTATTTGTCATTGCATTCTCAGTAGAGCACAGTTTCCCTGCTGAGTGAATGTTTGTTATAAATAAATGAATAACATGAAAGAAGCCATGGGAAGGAGGGCTCCAAGATGATTTGGACTTTGTCCCTGCCCTTCAAGGACTCAGGTCTAGTGAGGAGACAAGGCAGGTATAAAAACAACCCAATACCAACACCAACATAACAAAACACAGAAAAAAAGAAATAAACCCATAAAACTTAACATTGGGTAAAAGAGAGTTGACGTTTTCCAGTCAAGATGCCCAGCGTGATGCTGAGTCAGCAGAGGGGGGGCGGCCAGGCTGACATGTCTGAGAAGGCGTCTGAAGGGCCTTTCTCATTGAAATCACGATAAATAATTAATTATACATTTTTGTAGTGTTTTCAGTTTATTCGTCTAGACTAGATAGATGAATTAAAAAGCAAATCATCTGCATTTAGCATATAACTTACTGTCAGTTTTCCACTTTGCAGATAAGAAATAGGGTGCATCTTGTAACTCTGATCAGCGCATCCAGCGACAAACATGGCCGTTCCCTTTGGTCAGGCTAGGGATAGGCTGTCTTTTGATTTGAATACAGTGCTCTTGACTTGCCAGTTCCACCTCTGCAGATTCAACCAAGGACAGATTGAAAATAAGTGAAAAGATATTGTATCTCTTCTGAACAAGTGCAGACTTTCTCGTGACTATTCCTGAAACACTGTAGTGTGATAACTATTTACACAGCGCTTACATTGTGTCAGATGTTACAAGTAATCTAGAGATTATTCAATGCCTATTGAAGGCTGGTTGTTTCTCAAGGCAGGGCTTACTTCCCAGGTGCTTAATTCCAAATTGCAAGAATAGTTAAAAATAAAGAGATATTGTTAAAGGTTGCAATACTTGAGAAACCCTCAGAGATCCCCAAGTTTTCTGTAGGTCCCTGAAGAGGTCTCCTATGGAGAAAATCACAGGGTGTCGGTATCTTTCTCTGCATCCTGCTGTCTATGCATCTGGGAGAAGATGCTGTAGCCAGACATGAGAGGGCACCATTCGTACCTGCACTGGCAGGTAAAAATGGAGACACCCAATGAGGCTGATGCCATTTTGACTTTTGCTTCTTACTTTACTAGGTTGCCTTGACAACTGCCATAGAAGGTGAGACTTCTGCAACATGTAAATCTTAGAAAATTCTCACTGAGATTGTTCATGGTTCTCTGGCTCTGTCTCTTCTTTCAAAAGTGTGGCTTCATTTTCTTCACACCAAGTATGGGGATGATCTACTCTATCCCAGTGCAAAAACCATCTCCCTCCACACAGGTGGGGCTGGCTTCCTTCCTGCTGAGAATTCTCCAGAGGGAAAGGGTGCCCCAGGGAGTCTTTGAAATCACAAGCATTTAGAGGAAAATTGAAGCTCTGTGGAATTTCAATCTGCCTTCCCTAAAAAGGCAGATAGTTTTAAATCATTGCTCCATTAAGTCTTTTGTATTCCCCAGTTAGTACTTTCCATATTTCCATATTTCCGTTTTCCATCATTTTTTTCTTTTAGAACTTCTCTGCTATTCTCCCACAACTTTCTTCTCACTGTGTCCTGTGACTCCAGAGGAGCTGACAGTTTCTTATTTCGACTTCAGGAAGACTAACTTCTGTCCCAGCAGGTGTGGCCCAGTTATCTTGTGGAGATCATCAAAGGGACTGAGAGAAACCTTGCTACCCAGGATTCTTGTCAGGAAGGTGCTTTTTTCCCCTTGGCTCATGGAGAAATTACTGGACCCAAGCCTTCTGAGCCGCTGACTTCTGTCTGGATCTGTGCTGCTTCTCCTATTGTGACTCGTGGGAGTGCTGAACCCAGAGGAGGGAGGGAGGGTCCCAGACCAATGGTCATGTTCTTCCCAGATTCAAGGCAAAGGCTGGTAGCTGGCACAGGCCACTGAAAGAAAGATGGATGTGTGGGCTTTATAGATGTGATAGCTAAACATATAAAAGACACCCTGAGGGGTATTTAGTTCAATTGATATATTTTACATGTTGGAAACTAAGTCACAGAGCAGGGAAAAACTTATCCAAAGCCATGTAGCCAAATAGCATAGACAAGATTGAAAAAGATCTCTTATGATTCTAGCCAGTGTTTGTTGTCCTTTATTCTGAATACTAACGTGTTTTTCTGGAATAAAGATGACTTAATGAAACTACTTATATGAACATCACAGAACTGTTTTGTTAGGGTGTGTACCATTAAACTTTCTTTTTGGGGCAGTGGGGTACTAGGCATGAAACCCAGGGCTTCTGTACTGAGTTATATCCCAGCACTCTATATTTCATTTTATTTCGGCACTGGGGATCGAACTCAGCACTTTGCACTTATGAGGCAGGCATGCAGCCACTGAGCTAAATCAGCACTCTTTATTTTTTATTTTGAGACAGGGTCTCACATAGTACTAAGTTTCTCAGTCTGGGCTTAAGTTTGTGATCCTCCTGCCTTAGCCTCTCAGAGAACTGGGATTACAGGTGCGTGCCACCACACCTGGACCCATTAAATATTTACCAAAGGAAATAAACTTATGGAGTCTTTGGAAGAGGTCGATGTACTGAGCAACAGTTCTTGAGATTCTTATTCTCCATGGAACAACATTCATTCATTCAGTTTCTTCATCAGATCTTTAATATCTACCATAGAGTTGCAAGGCACAAGGCAACAGGGAGAATAAGAGAATGGCCCAGCATTGCATCAGCTTGTAAAAATTTGTACAAGAGACAGCATTTGACCTGGATATTGACACTATGATTCCAAGTGGAGTTTGTTTCAGAAAATGTCCGAAAGTAGAAAAAAGCACAAAGAATGCTTAGGAACCATAAGTATCTAGTCCTTCCAGGACCAAGCTTCCTATAAGGAAATGATGGCATGTAAAGCTGAATTACAGAGACTTTCCTATTCTTTCATGAATACATTCCCAGGCCTGGTTAATTAAGTAGGCATCCTAGATAAACCCAGCTTAACTTTTTCAAGGCTCTATATAATTTGTCCTTCACAAACTCTTCATCGACAAGCACATTCCATGTCATACAGTCATTAGGTGAGCAAAGAGTGAACCCTTAGTAAGGTTAAAAGGATCACTGTCTAGCAATGTGCCTTTAATAAGAATTAATTTCTCAGGAAATGGAAGAGGAGCCAACTAGCCCTTGAGGGCCAAGTCCTTTCTATCACTGATTTTTGTACATAAATATTATTGGAAGACTGCCATGAACATGGGTTTATGCATTGTCTTCGATGGCTTTTGCACTGAATGGCATTATCTGGCAGCTCTCAGATACCGTCAGACCTGCAGAGCCTAAAATATTTGCAATCAGGTCCTTTCCAGAAAAAGTCGGCCAATCTGTGGATTAGAGCACGGAGAACAAGTTGAAAGTGCTATACAGGTTGTGGGAATACGTGTGTTAGAGCTTGGGCTGCTAGAGGCGCGGCCTCGGCAAGTGAGTGAAATTCACTAAAGACAAGGACAGGGTACCAGATCTAGGAGGAAATGAACATGTAACTGCATAAGACAAAATCAAAAGAATCCATTTTCTATGAGGCAGAACAAGGACGCGGTAGTCATCAGAGCTAGCCACTGATCATGGTCAGCAATGCAAAGCAAAGTCCTGGAGATCAGCAAGAGCTGTCGGGTCATAACGACAATTATTGCAGCATCGGTTAACGTTTATTGAGAGAACACCTGTACCCGGTGATATTTTCAGTGCTTCATACAACTACTGTATATATTATCTCGGTTAATCCTGATAGCAATGTGATTATTGGGCTGATTTTCAATATGACAATATCAAGGCTGGGATAAAGTAATTCCCTAAGGTCACAGATCAACTAGGTAGTGGCTCCGAGACTTAACTTTGGCCAGTGTGATTCTAAAACCAGTATGCAATATTGCTGCTGTATAATAAATCCTTGTCATTTATAAAACAGGTGTGACTTTATGAAAAAGCTGCTAAGAATACAGTATAAGCAATGGGAGTGATTAATTCACCAATAAAGGCAAATTGCATAGGACACCCTGTAGATCTTCAGGAAGAAGTATGACTTGTTAAATTTAAGAAAGCTCAATTTCAGGGTTTGGTGGATGGGAAGAGAAAATCTAGCTAAGGAAGCTCCCAATTGACTCAGCAAGGTGCTATCTTGGATAGTTAGCAGAGTACAGCATAATCTGTTTCCTGCAAACCTTCAGGCCCACAGAGAACAGTTCTGATGAAAGCACTCCTTATCCAAGCCTGCCTGTCTTCTCCAAGTAGAAAAGAGTTTGGGATCCATCAGAAGATTATTCCAGTTGAGGGAAGTAGGTCTCTGTCTCTGTGTCAGGTCAGGTTTCCAGAGAAGTGTACGCTGAGATGGACATTTGACTGCAGCAGATTCCTTGCAAGTGCTGTGGAGTGCAGCACCTGTTTTAGAGTGCGGGACAAAGAGCAAGCAAATGAAGAAATTGATTTATCCTGAGACATGAGCCTATGTCACAGGGAACATGTGCTGGGCTGGCACTTCAGAGCAGTCTCTCGAATAAAGGCAAGTTTTCTGGGCCCATGTACTCCTACATGGACCTTACAGCTGTTCCAGGTTGGGGCAGAATTTTGGACAAGGTTGCTTACTTTGGTCCAAAGAGGGGCTCAGCTGTCAGTCATGTCTCCTTGAGTCTGAAGGAATCAGTGCCTCAATACTAAGAAGAATTTGAGAGGTGTAGTTCAGTATCCACCACAGTATCTCATTCATTTTATTTTTCCTGTATAGCCTGAGTTGGAAACTTCAGACCTTCAGATATCATCAATGAACAGTGTACCTGATTCCAAAGATCCAGTTAAAGAAAATAACATAAAATCTTATGATTTTTAGCCTTATATGGAATGCTTATGGACTCCCATGTTTTTCCGTCTTTAAGCTTTTGTCCTTCACGCTAAGTGTGCAGGCATAACATGTCACAGAGGTGGTTGAGGAACGTGTCGGAGTGAGATGACTTCATGGTGCTACCTGTGTAGAGTGTGAGGCCGAAATCAGTTTCCATGGTTTCATTACCTTCGTTATACTTGGAGCTAAGGTTTTCACATGTATATATTTTACATTGAAATGGGCCATCTTTGCTTGGGAGAGTCCCCTGTGGGTGTATAAGGTCTGGGGGGAACTGGATTGGGAAAATGAACTAAGTTTTCAAGATTTCTTCATTTTTGTGATTCCCAGAATTTAGCTTGAAACAAAACGTTGAAAACAGTTTTGAAAAATTAACTTTCATGAATTTTTCCCTCCATAATTTCCTCAGGCTAAACTATACTAAGTCTGACTTCTGGAACACATAGCATGTTTTAATTAGGAAGATCATTGGATCTTCCCAGTTAATGTATCTGACCTGTCGTAGACTCTATACAGGAAAGAGTGTCTACCTGCTCAAAAGTTCATGACAGAGCTATAGAGAAGAGCATATTCTCTCAGAAACTTTGGACAATGAAAGGAAAGTATCTATGAATACTCAGACCATCTCAAGGGAAGCTAATTGAAGGGCTTACAGATAACATAATAGATTAGGGACAGGAAGTGAAGTATTGAATCCAGGTGTCATGCACTTAGAAAAGAGTGATAGACAGAGGAAATTGGCTAGAATTTTCAATCTTCCACCCCCCCCCAAATTTAAGATTATTTGCTGCCTACCATTTTTTTTTTCTTGGTATGCTAGACAATTTAACATTCACAAGCTCAGCTAATTGCAACTATTGAAGTTAGGTGTTAGTTGCCTTATTTATATATAAAGAAACTGAAACTCACATAATTTTTGAGTGAATTGTCCCGGTAAATCCTAAATTTCTCATGTGTTCAAGGCTCTATGTATTAACCAAACAAATGATTTTTTTGGACTTAATTCCAGGATACCATAGAAGCATCCAGAGATTTAAAAAAAAATACTTAAGACTTTATTCCTGATTAATATGACTTTAGTTCTCTGTGAAAGTCCTGGCCATATACTATGTGGTTAGATGAAATTAAAAATTTCACTTTATAAGTTCGCCTCTTTTAAAGGTCATTTTCAACTCACTTAGAGGTCCTGGGGAAAGACTAAGATCAGTGTGGTAAAATGGTCCAAAGGATCTAAAAATAAATAACAATAGATTATGAGACTTTCGTGTAAGTGGTGCTGAGTAGAATGATTTTGCAGGGTAATTGTGATAGAGATGAATTGAATTGGGCAACCTATTCAGGTTTTAGGACAGTTTCAATAGGCATACATGAAAAAGAGATGGTTGCCTAGATCTGAGCTAATATCATCATCTGCAGTAGCTGTCAGACTCCTTGAAGCTCTAGCTCTGTTCATCTTAGCCCAATCCTTTGTTAAATGACAGGAAGTTCACTACATCTGGGTTAAGAGTAATGGGTTCTGGCCCAATTTTCTACCTTATTACCATGGTGAATATTGGCAAACTATATCATTTCCATAATTATTAGTTTTTTACCTTACAATATCAGCCTCACCTATAACCCAGGTTATTTTAAGCTTCAAATGACAAAGTAGATACAAATCCAATGACAGCTTGTATTGTTATCCAAATGTGTGTGTGTGTGTGTGTGTGTGTGTGTGTGTGTGTATGTGTAGTACCTTTAACCCAGTGGAACTTAGAATGCTATGTCATGCATAATGAAATCTTAAAAATATTATGTTCAGTTTTCTTTGGCAATCACTTATAATTCTTAGGAAGTTTGATAAGATAAAATGTACAAAATTGCCAGTGTTGAGAAATGAAGCACTTTTGGAAGAGGTTTCACCTATTCAAGTGAAAGATATTTTATATCTTGTAAAAAGTAGGGGGATGAATCAACTCTTAAGTGATCTCATTGTGGACAGAGGCCAGAGGCCCAGGCTCATCTCAGTCACAGGACACAGAGAACCAACTCCAACTCCAGATGCCTTCAGAAATGACACTGATTGTTCCTGACCATTTTCTTGGGTTAATATTGGGGTTCACCAAAGGTTTTACTTAATGTACCAAACAGGAAGTTTCCCAGAAAGCCTCTCTAGATATTACTTTTCCTCTTCAAAGTTCCATACTGATGGCAGTCACTGAAGGTCCCTCTTGCTGTCTTTAATCAGTTTAGCTTCTTTCCCACCTACTTCCTTCTGTAAACAAGTGCCATGTTGCTCCTTTATGTCATCACAAGTGGCCCCTCAACTTCTGCTTCTGCCTAGTAGACAGATTACATTACTGTTGGTCAGCATTGTGTTTATGGTCTTTGGCTGCTTGAATAAGAAATGCTTATTTTATGTTTTCCTACTTTTCTTGTGAATAATTCTCACAGCCCATTTCCAGAGGATAAAACTCTTCACACCATTATGAATGTAACCGATTACTCTTTGGTGAGGTTAACATGAGAATCACCTGTAGACTTTTAATCAGGACTATTCTATCTCTTGGTTCCATCTTTCTTTCTCCTCAATACTGCATTTTGGTCCCCAGGAGAGAACAAAATTCCATAGTTTAACAATGCAAAATACTTAACTGAAGTTTGTATTCAGCCACCACAAACGCCATTGATCTGTGGAAAATTTGACTTCCAAAGTTTCAGTAGCTGAGTTAAAAATACACTTTTGGAACACAATCCACAAGCAAGTTTAACCTAACCAAATGATAGCACCCAATTTTATTTTTTCCCTTAGGAAACAAGATCAGTGATACATAGCTATGCACATATTTCCACACACTTACCCCTTTGTTGCAGCTGCTCAGATAAGAATAAGGCATAGGTTAAATGTACTTTACGCTGTTTCCCTTAAACTCTGCTCCTTTCTCTCCATCACACGATTGCATATCATAATGAACACAGGTGAGAGTGATATTACTATTGGGATAATTTTGCATATACTTTATTTTTTTGAGTAAATGGATTGCAAATGCCCACGTTTTCTTTTTAAGGTAACAGACTACTTTGATAAACTTCATAATCAATCATGATTTACTCCAGTTCTGTGACATTATGGTTGAGAACTGTTGATTTGGGATGGGAGTATAAATTTCTAATATTTTTCTGAACTTCTCTTTCCTCTTCCCCACAGTCTTGCTGGCTGGGGATCGGAGAGCAATTACAAACTTCCCAGGGTTTGTGTGGATTGCAGCCATGTATATTTCTCTGCAAAGGGTATATAGAATAAAAGTGTGCATTGCAGAGGCAGTTAAGTGAGCCAGATATAGAAAACCAAGGCAGATAACGATATGGCCTCAGGCCTAACATGGCTGAAGTCATTCCTTCCTGACAAGACTAACGGCTCTTTTGCCCTGCAGGGCCTCAGTTCCACAGAACTCTGGGGTGTCATTCTTCTCTCCCCGGAACACGTGAGGTCATTAAGAGAAACACTGATGCCACGCTAGAGGCCATGATCTTCCCTGCCACCAGGTTACAGTTGACACATGGATGACATTTCTTTGGTGTCAAATCCAGGCAGAACGTTGTCCTACTTGTCCCAATATCTGTTGGAAATCAGCTCTTGGAAGGAATTTAATTGGTTCTACCTCCATTCAGATAAGACTGAGAAACAAGGATAAAATCACCACACAAGGGCAGTCCTGGATTGCAAACAAACCTGGAAGATCCGTATGTGCAAACAGCACTGCAAGAAAGAGCACATGGATGTGTGACTTCTAAGTAAACAATAATATGATGAGTGTATACTTATCCATATTTATGTGCACATTTGTACAAGGTACCTTTGGGTATATATTGCAATGGCCATCCTAATAATAAGAATATGGACATATTTGATCATTAGAAATTTAATTTCTGAAGTTAGTAATAATGGGCATAATGTATCATTCTAGGGGATAAGTGTTTTTCCTTCCATGCTCCAATGATGTGAATGCTTTATCTTTTTTCCCTTACACCTCCCTCACCAGGCAGCATATAATTCATTGTACACCTTCACCATATCAATCCACCATTCTTTCAAATCCTTCAGATGATTCTTCTGCTGGGCTTAGACACAAAGCACAGAGCAAAACTATAGCAGAAGTAACTTTTATTGTCTCCATAATGCTGCATTGGAGAAGTTCTCTTTGCCAGGGCCTGCGCTACTGTCAGCAAGAATTAGTCCCAAAATCAGGGATATGTTTACCTGTGCCCCTACCATTACCTGTTATCAACCTTACTACAGTCTACAGTAGCTTTCATCAATATATTCAATCAAAGGAGGAGGTGTTTTTGCCTATATAGGTAGGGATTGCCAATGAAAGTGAAAGGAAGCAACACATAAGCCATATAATCTTAGCTCTGCCATTGGACAAGTGGTCCAGACATAGAGGCATCTACAAGCCTGCAGTTCATGAGTGACAGAGCTAGGATGAGAACATGTGTTCTCAGTGAATCACTCTTTCCTACATAGACAGTATGAGCAGCACCACACAAGACTCAAGCAAGTCTTGCATAGCCTTGCAGAGCCATATTAATATTTCAGATGTATATTATATAACTGTACATTTAGGAAGTCCTGACTTAGGTTTTACTTTAGGTAATGTTTTACACAGGCATTAAAAATCCTTTTTTATATTGATATTATAATTCCAACTTTACAGATGAACTGAAGAGAAGCTCAGAGAGATTAAACAAATTGTCCAAGCTTAAACAGTTTGTAAATATCTATTACATATTACCAGACCATTTTAATTCAAATGCATTGCTTTTCATCACACAGAGGGACACTACAGTTGCTTCACAAAAAAATCATAATTAGTACCATTTATCAGATTCTTACTATGCGTCATAGATACTATTTAATTCTTATGAATTTCCTGTGGGTAAGTATAGTATTATTATTTCCATTTTATATATAGAAATTAGGCTCTGAACACCTGTATGATAGTGTGACTAAGAATTGGAATCACTAGTTGTTCTCCCTGGGTTTGAATCCCAAACTCAACTGTTACCAGATCCAGGACATTTGCCAAGTCATTTTACTGCCAGAATGTCTGTTTTCTCATTTAAAAAATATAGGCAATAAGGTTGCCTACCTCTTAGAAGTGTTGTAAATGTTTTATGAATAAATATATGTAAGGTATAAAATACAGTTCCAGGCACATAGGAGGCATTTAATAAATATTAACTATTATTTGTTAATGTTATTTTTTTGAAACATTTACTTCAGTACAAAAAGGAAGTTACTAGAAAACAATTAGGGCTTTGTGATAAAGTCTGAGTTCTTAACAGCTGTGCAATTCCGCCCCTTCAAAAAGTCTTACTTGGATAAATTTATAATTTAACTTCTTTTTTGCACAGTTTCGTTTGTCCAAGGCTTTCAGAGTAAGGATTATCCACTGAAACTTGGATCTCTTTAATAAAGCTGCTCCAAGCCCTCTAGCCTTCACTGAGCTTAGTCATTTGAGATTTTATTAAATTCTGTTGTGACATGTATTAAGTATGTCTCCTCAATTAGACTGCAATTCCTTGAGAGATAAGAACATTTCTGCCTCTCCTATGACGATTCCTTCTGAGATAAATGCAAAGTTGGATTTTGATGGAAGGAAATGGTGAGAGACTATGTTTTCATTAGCTCATCCTCTCTCTGGTGAAATAACCCTCATCCATTCTTAATCTTTGTGGTTCAGGCATGGTTGATAGCCATCTTCTACTTCAGCCATTTCCATTAAATGGTGATCCAGGCCAGCCTTCCCTGGTACTATGCACTTTCTCTTTCTGGTTACCATAATTGGCTCAGGTACAGGCAAGTGATTCAAGCCCAGCTCATCAAGCAGATTTAGATGAAAGAAGAAGAGAGAGAAGTGGGGGGGAGCATGGTAGGGGGAAGGGAGAGAGAGAAGAGGGGAGAAGGGGAGGGAAAGGAAGGCAGAAGAGGAGAGAGAGAGAGAGAGAGAGAGAGAGAGAGAGAGAGAGAGAGACACTGCTGCATTACATAATTCAGCTATTCCTGAAGCAAACTATGCCCCTGGATTTGTTGTACTTAGAGTTTACGCGAGTAAACTTTTTACCACTTGCAACCCGAACAGTTAAGGCAAATATGAACTTGAATAACTGATCTGTGCATGAGATCTCCATGGTATCCGTTGCCCCATAGGAGTTTGGTAAGAGTGAGGATGGCTGTCTCCTGCGTGCTCTTTGCTCAGGCAGGCTGACTCTGGCAGTTTCCTTTGTGAGTTCTTCATAATAGGGACTTAGAAGACAATCACAAGTCACTTTAAATTAAGTTTCCTGGAATGGGTTTAATCTAATGAGGTCATTAACACACAGCGGTGTATCAGGGTTGCCTGATAGCATCTCGGAACAAGGGCTGACTCTTCCTTCTGTGAGAGTGGGGAGCACACACTGCACGTAGGCCAACACCTTGTGAACCTGATATGAAAGACAGAGATGAAATAGATATTAATTTCCAGTCCAGACAGGATGAGTGTAAAATAATGCCTCTTGGTATGATTGCCTGTTGGTCTCTATTAATGAAACCAGTGACATCTTTTACTGAGAGCAAACATGCACAGATATGGGAGGGCCATAGCTGCATTTATACATCAGAAACAGGATTGTGAGGAAGACTGCCATTTTGGCCATGGATAGGCCCAGTTTCTGCTCTGGGTGTGGCACAAACAAGCTTTGTGGTTAAAGGCTTGTGCTGAAAATCCCCTTGCTGTGTTTCCCCCTTGTGGCCAGGGGCATGGGGATGCACTAGTGACAGGTTTCGGGTTACCAGTCAGTGCTGAGCATCTGTTGGACCCCAGCAGCTGGGCTAGGCACTGTGCTCCATCCAGCTTGGCTAAACCGCCAAAAGCTTTGACAAAATGCTTAGCTGCATTTGGAAAAATTACCATTTTATTCTTATGTATTAATCCAACACTCTTGGGTGTGTAACTGCCAATAGTGTAGTGTTTCATAAAATGATCTTTCAAGTGAAAACAATTGGTAGCGCTTCTCCAGGCATTTTAATGGAACTGCAATGGATTTACAAGGAAGAAAGGAGTAGCCTTGAGGTGGCTTTGGAAATGTTCTACTCAGATGTCTGTTTCAAAGAACCTGCTCCAGTTGCTGCTCCTTTGGATCCACTATGATATGTTCTCTGAAGCGCACTTCCCATAGCACATCTCCAGCCAGTGACTGAGCAAGACCGTGACCCCAGGCCTAGCTCATGCTTCCCAACACAGGAATCCTCTCATGGAGAGCTTTGTTGGGTGACTGCCTGTAGTGCTTTTCTGAGAACATGTCGTATCTGTGGACCTTCTTCCCCATTTTTCCTTCTCTGACTTCATTCACTATGTCAGTGCTGCATCATATATTATAGCCCCCTACCCCTTTCCTCTTCATAGGTATTTTCTTTAATAAATACGTTAAGCATCTGATCCTATTCTGTACCTGCTTTATGTAAGACTGAAATTGATGAAAGCAATACCAGGAATCCACTAGAGAAGAGGCAGTAGGATGGGGTTTAAAGATAGGTTGACTCATTGCCTTGGTGGGAAGGAAGATCTCATCCTGAGTATGAGGGGTGACTGACAAATTCCATGAATCTTTAAATTTAAAAAAATCTTACTAGAGTAAGAGACACATTACCACGAATGATGGGAAAAGTGTGTTTGAAGAAAGGAGGAGCATTTTGAGGGGGAATAATGGCCATGTGGGTTTTTTATACTGTAACAATTTTTAAATTTAAACAGTAACCATACCTTTTGATTATCACTTACTAATCAACCATTTTGCATCAAATTCTGCCAAATAAAAATATTATGATGCGTCTTTATCTACTTTTTTCTCAGGATCTGGCACCATGGGACTTCTGGCTCTTCCTCAAAGTAAAAATAAAAACAATTTGAATCAATTCAAAGTACTGAGGCAACCATGACAGCACAACCAAAGATACTCAGGAAAGAGGACTTCCAGAACTGTTTCAGAAAGTGGCAAGAATGACCGGATAAGTGTGATTATAGTGAGCATGGGGAGTATTTTGAAAAGGGTTAATGGCAATGTGTCTTTTACTGGACTAATATTTTAAAATTTAAACATTTACTTTATTGTTTGTTCATGACTCATAGTATAGTGGGCAAAAGACAGTATCATGTCATGTGGTGGTCCAAATGATAAATATTCCATCTGTATTTATCTATGAAAAGGTCCCAGTAGATAGAAATGCCCTTGTCGACTTGCTTATTAGAAAGCTGGGGAGAGAGCAATACCTACAAGGACAGTGAAGCTGTCTAGTTGTTCCCAAGTTGTACTGATGCTTTGCAACTGGACACCACAAAGCTGTGGGCTGTTAAAGGCTAAGCACGATTTATGAAGAGGTTCTTGTCTCCCACAGCAGGAGGAGTGGACTCAGAATTTGGTAGTTTGGGCCACAGAGCTTCAGAGGTGTTTGAAAGCTCAGGCAGGTGAGATCTGTCATGCTGAAGTCAACCTTCATGGTTGAGCCAACGACATACAGAATGGGGAATTCTTGGTGAATGATTCTGAGATTTTGGGTTCATAGAGATGGCCCAGTCCTCTGGAGTAAGCTGTAATCCTTCCATCACATGAGAAATTATTGCAGAGACTGTGCCAGCAATAGGTGAGATGGAAGTGCTTAGCTACTAGGAAACCAAAGACTATGATTACTGTGATGCCTGCAGAATTAGAAGGGAAGTTAAGGAGTCATACCAAGACACGCAATAGATGGGCAGTCAATAATTGTATTGCTGAACAACATCTATAATTAGAATAAGCAAGAATGGAGGAGCAGGAAGATAAGAGTGGTTGCCTCAATAAAAAAGTACAATTTCCCAATCAGTTTCTTGATCAAGACAATTTTAAGATCTGTGGCTTACAGAAAGAAGCAATGGCTGTCTTCCTAGGATGCAAGCCTCAAATCTCCATGGCAAATACATACTGTACTGATTCTCCTATCCCCCCACCATGAAAGGGACCCATAGGCATTTACTCAGATGACTGTATCCTGTGGAAAGAGAAATACATACCTGATTCAAGGGCTAACTGATATGAGATTTGTGTTTACACCGGTACCTAGAGACCCAAAGTGTCTCCATGACTTTTCATTACAGTGTAGACTTAAGGAGGCCAAGTCATAAATGGAACCCTGGAAAAAGGTCCTTCACACAGTGAACCACTATGTCTGCAGATCCACCTGGTGGTCATCTTCACAGTTCTGAGTTAGGGATGGATCTTGATGTACTTGGTTGGCCATTGGAGTAAATCTCACACTGAGTCTGTGGGGTGAAAAAAGTCATAGTGAGAAAGACTAAATAAAAACTTGAACACTGCTTCTCCTCAGCTTCCCAAAATGAAATAAATAAAAAGTAACATTATATGAATGGGTTGTGGAGGGATGGTAGAAGTTAATCACGTTTAAGAGGTTAATGTCACATTGGAAGATGTAGGAGTGATAGCCTTTGTAATTCTCTATTTTATTAGTTGGGACTGCAGAAATTGGATTGATACTAGATAATCACTATAGCCTATCCTAAGCTCAACTAAGTGGTAAATCTGATGGTAGCTGTTACTCCAAATGTGGTGTCTGTAATAGAGAAGATTAATAGAGATCTTAATACCGAGTAGACAGCCACTGATTTGGTGAATGGCTTATTCCCTATTTCAATCTGAAAAAAGGACCAGATATAATTTGCAGTCATGTAGTATGAAAAATCATTTTCAACTTTATCCCAGGACTATGTTAACTTTCCTGCCCTTTATAGTCCCAAAAGATCTGGGCTATCTGAATATCCCATAAAACATCAGATTGATTCACATCATTATTGATATCATGTTTGGACAAGACAAATAACCATACCAAATGGTTAGTATGGAGAAATCAGTAAGACACAAACAATCTAGACTATGGGAAAGAATTTGGCACTTTACCAAAGTTTGTAAGGGTCTACTCAGTGGAGTGTTGAGCTATCCCATCCAAAGGATAAGTTGCTTCATATTGTATCTTTACCTCAAAGGAGAAAGTATATATCTTTTTTGGATCATACAGGAAACATATTCCATATCTAAAAATACTCTCCTGGTCCATTTATTTTGTGATACAGAAAAACAATAGATGGGAATGTCTTGAATTAGGAAAGGGCTCTGCTACAGATCTAGTCTGCAGTGTAAGTCTCTAGTCTGAAAGAAGCAGCCACTGATGTGGTGTTAGAGGTGTCATGGTGGGATGGATCCTTTATAGAGTTCATAGCAAGGCCCAGCAGAAGGATCATGGTCCTGGGGTGCTAGCTCAAGATGAGGCCACATGATTATTTTCCATCTTTTGAGAACAACTTTGTGGTATGTTGTTGCATCTTGATAAAGTTGTAAAACTTTATATCATAAAACTTGATATTGAGAAATCTCTTATAATTCTATATGACTTTTAGTATTGGCTTTTCCATTTCTTCAATCAACTGAAGTTTTTATAGAAACTGCAATGAATCTGTAGGTCAGTAGAGAATGTAGACCCATTTTAACAACATTCAGTCTTCAGATGTATGAATATGGATGATTTTTCATGAGTTTTTTATTAATTTCCCTCAACTTTCAGAGTGTAAGGCTTGTACTTTTTTTTTGTTAAATTTGTTGCAAAGCATTTCATTCTTTATTTGATACCATTTTAAACAAAATTATTTTCTTAATTTAATTTTTGGATCTTTCATTGCAAAGGTATAGAAATACATGTGTTTTTTAAATTGCTCTGTAACCTTGCAGAGTTTATTAGTTGCAGTATTTTGAATGTGTGCATGTGTGTGCACATGTGTGTGAGCAGGTGTGAAGATACATTATGATTTTCTACATACAAGATCATAGCATCACACATAGTGGGAATTTTACTTCTTGCTTATCAATATGAATGCATTTTATTTCTTATTCTTGCCTAATTTCCCTGGCTAGCACCTCTAGCACAATGTGGTTTATAGTGGCAAGAATGGCTATCATTGTCTTGTTTCTGATTAGGGGAAAGCATTTAGTCTTTCACCATTAAGTATGATATGTGTTGTGGATTTTTACAAATTCTCTGTATTAGGTCAGGAAGTACTCTCCTATTCCAAATTTGTTGAGTATTTTTACTATATTGTTGGTCTTTTGTTAAATGTTTTTTTCTTTGTCCATCAAAATGAGCATGCCATTTTTGTCTCTTTATTTTACTGATGTGGTATACTATATTAAATCATTTTCAGATGTTTAACCAAATCTGTATTCCTGGAATAAATCTTATTTGGACATGTGTTCAATTCTTTTTATACGTTCTTGGGTTTGGTTTGCTTATATTTGCTGAGGATTTTCATGAGACATTGGCATATAGATTTTGTGCTGCACTACTAGTTTTGGGTTCAAGTAATACTTACTGTTATGTTTTATACCTTGATATCCTCTCAAGCATTTACACATTGGGCCTTGAGTAGATAATTGGATCATGGGGGTGTAATCATCATCAGTGGAGTCAAATAAACCTTTTCTTTATTAATTTGTGAGTGTGAGGTATTGTGTCTCAGTGAGGAAAAATTAATTAGGACAATACAATTAAAGAACTCAACTTATAGAACTAGTTGTTTAGTGTTCTCTCTCCAGTATTTTGAAAAAAACGGTGAAGGACTGATATAATTTCTTCTGCAAATGATTACAGAAATCACCAATGTGGCCATCTCAGTATAGGCTTTCTTCTGTGGATAGTTTTTGACTATTAAGGCAATCTCTCTACTGTTGTAAGGTCTATTTAAATAAGTTATTTCTTCTAGAGTCAGTTTTGGTAATTTGTATCTATCAGCTTGTCCTTCATCTAGGTTATTTAATTTATCAGTATGGATTTGTATATGTTATTCCTTCATACCATTTTAATTTCTGTATGGTTCATAGTATTGTCTTCTCTTCTATTTCTGATTTTATGCAATTTGATTCACCTTTCCTTGTCTTGGTCAATGTAGCTGAATTTTTGTCAATTTCTTTGATCTTTTCAGAATATTATTGATTTTTCTGTACTGTTTTCTTATCAATTTAATTGGTTTCTGTTTGAATATTTATTAATTTACTTCTTCTGTTTGCTTTTGCTTTATACGTGCCACAGTCTATTTTTTCTTGTGTATTAAGGTGAAATTTTAGGTTATTGACTTGAGATGTTTCTTCTTTTTTAATATAGGTAATTACAACTATAAATTACCTTTTAAGAAATGCTTTAGTTGCTGGGAATTCAGCTCAGTGGTTCTGCCGCCTGCCCTGCAAGTGCAAGGACCTGAGTTCAATTCTTGATACAAAAAAAAAAAAAGCCATTACTGTACTTTTGGGGCTGGTGATTTAGTTCAGTGGTTTCACCGCCTGCCTCGCAAACACAATGTCCTGAGTTCGATCCCCAGCACCAAAAAACAAATAAACATACAAACAAACAAACAAAAAGAAATGCTTTAGCTACATCTCATATTTTGGTTTTTTGAATCTTCATTTCCATTCATCACAAAGCATTTTGTAATTTCCACTTTGAGAAGGATATATATACCCTGCTTTTTTGGTGGAATGTTTTATAGGGTATATAGGTATACCCTGCCTCACAAGCGCAAGGTCCTGAGTTCAATCCCTGATACCAAAAAAAAAAAAAAAAAAAAAAAGAAATGAAAAGAAATAAACATTTACACATTGAAAATATTTTTCCTGGTTATCACTTCTGTTTCTCTTCGTTTGTTCTTCTGGATTCAAGTTACCATCTGCAGTGATTTCTTCATCTAATAAAACTTAGCTCACATCCACCTTCTTTGTATTATCATTGGCATATATTCCACTTATATATGTTATAGGTGTAACAAATTTTTCTATATATATTATTTATACAATTTCTTTTGAAATCAAGAGAATAAAGATAAGATAATATAAATGATATTATCTTTTAAAACTACATTATAAGTCAAATACGAGAATAATCATAGAGAAATATTTATATTTTATTTTATAACTACGTAATTGCCTTTACCAGTGTTCTTTGTTTTTTCATGCAGATAGGAATTACTGTTTGGAGTCACTTACTTTTAGCCTTTTCTTTTTGTTATGGTTTAGCAGCAGAATGTCTCCCTGAAACATCATGTGTTTAGAGGTAGGGATTTTGGAAGGTGATTGAGTCATGGGAGTGAAATATTCATCAGCACTAGTGTACTTAGTTGCAGAATGTGCTATTTGAAGGTAGGGTGCACTTGGAGGTGGTTCCCTGGAGCCAACCTAGAAGGTTGTATCTCCCTTTCTAGATCTTTCCTTCTTTCTCTGCTTCCTCCTTGCCATGACGTGAGTAGCTTTTCTCCACATGGCTGTTCCCAATGAAGTTTCTGCATAGAAGCAGGCTGACCTTGGACTGAGACCTCTGAAATGGTAAGCCAAGATAAAGCTCCACTTCTTTCAGTTGTGGGTGTCAGATATTTTATCCGACAAAGGGGAAAGTGACTAAGACCCCTCTTTTGATACTAGAGATTGTTTTTTGTTTTTTGGTTTTTTTTGGTATTGGGTATCAAACTCGGGACCTTGCGCTTGCAAGGGAGGTGCTGAAACCACACAGCTGAATCCCCTGCCCTATACTAGAGATTGAACCCAGGGACTTTGCACTGAGCTACATTCCAAATCTTTTTATTTATTTAAAAATTCCGATACAGGGTCTCACTGAGTAGGTCAGTTTCCCAGGCTGGGTTTGAACTTTCAATCTTCCTACCTTAGACTCCTATAGTGGCAGAATTACATTGCTGCACTATAACACTTAGCTTTAGTATTTCTCATAAGATTGTCTAGAAATAAATTCTAGCCCTTTATATGAGAAACAAAAACTATTTTATTTCACTTTAAATTCTTAAAGGTAGTTTTGCTGGGTATAGAGTTCCAGATTCTTTTCTTTGAGCACATTGAATATGCTATCCTGCTGCCTCATACTAATGATTCAGCTGCTATGGTTCCCATATCATTGATGAGTCATTTTTCTCTTTTTGCTTTGAAGACATTCTTCTTATCTTGTCAGGTCTGTAACAATATGGCAATTCTATTTGGAGTTTTTAAAACTATCTGAATGTACCAATTTATGGTTTTCAATAAGGTAGATTTCAGCCACTATTTTTAGAAAATTTTTATCAGCTCTTTTTTCTCCTCTCCTTTTGGTAATATCATTATGCATACATTGATGTGTGTAAGTGTGTAAAGGTGTTTCATATTTCTCTGATGTTCTATTCATTGTTTTTCTTATGTTTCTCTAAATTCTCCAGGTTGTATAATCTCTGTTAATCTTTTCATCCAGTTCATTAATTCTTCCTTTTGCCATTTCAAATCTATTGTTGAGCTTCTCAGAATTTTTAATTTCAGGTATTCTGCTATGCAATTCCAAATTTTTCTTTGAATTCTTTAAAAAAAATTATAACAAGTCCTTTACTTCATTTATTTTAAGCTATTTTATAAATGCCATGAGGGACATTGGACACAGTTTGTAATAAAACATAGAAAAAGATTTCTTTTTTTTATAAAGCCAACGTATAATCCTTTCCCTTTGTCTTCACTGTGTTAAAGAGGTATTGTGTTCTTCCAATGTTTTGGTTAGGTGAATGGTTACCAAACTGACTGGGCTCTCTGGGTAGATAGCTTCTGCACAGGGTTTTCCTATTACTGGATTTATGACTCTGCCAACTGTGAAAACAATCTCAGCCAGTTCAATGTTTCATATGCTAATGTTTTGGGACAGGTGAAGCTTTGAGAAGTACAATATCCCCAACAGTGCATTGCTTAAGGGGATCATGAGTAAAGTAGGTTTTTTGGCTAATTAAACTACTTTAATATACTCTTAAAATACTTTAATATACTTGTATTAAAACCCTTTAATAGGTAGGGATTCAAAACAAGCTTGTTCACTATCACTTTAGCAGTGGCTTACATTGCTGTATCAATCTCCTTCCTCAAGATTCATTTCGTATACATGGATAAGTGAGGTGCTGACTTTATATGGCTTTGATCACCTCCAGTTCTCTGAATTCTTTACTGTAATATGTGTCTTTTTCATTAATACTATCAGTTTGATGCCATATTATCACCATATCTTTCCTTTCCTTTCTTTTCATCCTTTTTTGGTCTTTAATGGAGATGGAACCCAGGGCCTTTTCACTGAGCTGTAACTCTAGTCTTTTTTATTTTTTGTTTTGAGATAAGGTCTCATTAAGTTGCCTAGACTGGGCTCATACTTGTGATTCTCCTGAATCAGTAGCTTAGAGTGCTAGGATTACAGGGGTGTGCCTCTACACCCAGCTTCTTTACTTCTTTTATCATGTTTTACTTTCATTCGTTGAATATAATTAGTGTAGTCATGAGTTACTGTTACCTGGTTTATTTTTAGTAAATAGGCCATATTTTCCCATTTCTTAGCATATTTCATATGTTCTTGTGGGAAGCTGGACATTATAGATAGTATGTGTGGAAATTCTGGTTACTGGAGCTTGTTATTTTCACTTGACTTTTTTGTCTCCCTGGTAACAAGTGAACTATTTAGGGGACTCTATTTCCCCTCTAGAGTGGGATGTCTTCAGGACTCCCACAGTCACCCTGGGATGAGAATATTTTTTTGCAGGGCTCTCTTTGTCTGTCTCTTTTTCCTACTGTACCCAGCACTTAAGACCCAGTAATTGCTGACTGATTCCTCTGTTGTTTCCACCAATGCCCTAGAGCATCACATTTGAACACACAGTTCCTGAGAGCAGTGCGTGAAATGTATTCTGACCCAAGAAGTCTCCTCCCAGCTGTCTCTTTCTCTGTTCTTATTTAGCTGGCTTACAATTTAGCCTACATCTCCAGTGAATCAACTACTTTTTCTACAAATTACTTCTTACCACAACTTCCACTGTTCCTTTGTTTTCTTTACTTTTGCAATACTGGGGATTGAAATCAGTCACTTTTTAAAGAAGGTGTCCTTGACAATAGAAGCTGCAGAGTAAGTATGGTAGAATGGAAAGAAAGAAGAACCTAGATATTTGGTAGTGACTTTGAAGCTTTCATGCTGCACATTGGCCTGGATAGAGAGTAGGGGACACATATCTTTACTATATTTAAACTACACTTAGTTATAGTTTCTGGTAATAGTAGGACAAAGACACTCCTAAATGACATGTCATCTGTTCCACATTTAAAGGTATTAAGTTCTACTTACATGCTGCATTTCTATAATATGTCCATGTGGTGAATGTCATGTATTTGTTTCATTTTGATCTACATATTGCAACTTTCAGGATAATTTTTTCCTCATAGTGCATAAAATGGACCCAGAAATGGCATAAAATTAGTAAATAAAGTTTATCTAACTCCCATCTGTCTATTTATCTATCCATCCATTCACCTCTCTATATAAAAATACCTTGCTTCAGTCTCTTCAACTTTAAGCAACTATATTTATTTCTAAAATTTTTCTTTGATTACTAAAGGGGGAATAAATTCAAGACAGGAAAACTGCAATCTTCAGCTTTCATATTTTTCAAAGATCATTGAAGTAATAACCATTTCTGCATATTTGAGATCTTCAAGTAAAAGAAGGAGGATATGACAATCTATCATCGTTACTTAGTCTTTCATAGTTGATTTCAATCATGGTATTGTCACCAGACAGGGTCTATGGAAGTGTCTGCAAAGTAGAAATGTGGGGCTTAGCTTGCCCCATCTCCACAGTATAGGTTCTTAATTTGTCCGAGGGAAACATTGCTGGACTTGTCAGTGAGAGGCATAGACAGATTTACTAAGCAAAATCGAAGACGTACACACTTAGAAAGGAGGGCAAGTGCTTCAGAGTATGGCACATTATGGTCAGAGTGGGGTTTTTTATGTGGTCTTGGTAGTGTCCTGAAGATCAACCACCTGGAATACTTATTTCTTTGAGTTATTTATCATGTATGTAGTTTCCATTTCCTTAAGGTCATGTTTCTCATTAGTGGGTTAAAGTAAAAACTAAATTTATCAACTAGCTTGAAGTATAAACTGTTTGCATGTGTTTCAAGTTTCGATATATGGTTCTCAAATAATGGTACTACTTCTTTGAGAGTGAATGTACTTGGAATATATACATTTATACTTACCTTTATTTCTTTTTTTCCTACCTCAGTATGATAATAAAAGTAGTCAACTTGGGAAGCTGAAGCAGGAAGATTGCAAGTTCAAGGCTAGCTTGGGTTACATAGTAAGTTCAAGGCCCACCTGGACCAAATATCAAGCTCTTGTCTCACAAAAAATGTAGTCAACATTTATTGAATGCTTATTATATGGGAATCAGTCTTCCAAGTTCATTATGTGCAATCCACACAAATATGTAAGGTTTGTGCTATTTTCCTCATGTTCCAGTAAAGAAAGTGGGGCTCAGAAGATTCAATCAGTTGCTCAAGATCACACAGTGAATAAGTGGCAAGACTGGAATTCAAGTCTTAGCAATCTGCTTGCTCCAAAGTGTACTGTCATCAACTACAGTACACTATACCACATCTTTTAGATGTGACCCTCCTGTCAGTTATGGAGCTCTTCTCTATGGAAAGATATTTCTTATTTCTTCTTAATGCTTACTAAGAAAGCAAGTTAATGTTATGAATACCCAGAATGCCTTCATATGCTTAATTGATAGCTATCTATTCAGACAATCAACTTATCTTTTTGTTTCTTATATAAATCTCTAAGGATAGTGGGAGGAGAAGAGAACAGTAAGTTTTTTATTGATAGTGAAAAAATATCCACACCATTATTAGTATAACTAGAAAATTTGGACAATGTGTTTTGTTATTGATGTGAAATGGGGCATATCAAACATGGGTTACTATTAATAAAAAGCTAAAGTTTGTGGTTGGCACCGTTTAATAGAAATTAGAGTAGATGAGTATTATCCTATTGCAATCACACTTTTCATCTGTATTCTTATAAATATTCATGAGTTTGGGAGGCATGTGTAGAGTTATAATTACTAGGAATCATACTTAACCTGTAACCTTTTTCATCTATTTTGTACATTTAAGCACATTAGGAAAAAAGGAATTATGAATCATTGTCTAACCAATCAGTGATAGTTTGTTTACCTTACAGGTTTATTAGCTGAAAGAAGATATATGATTATCAATGTAATATTTTTTAAAAATTTCATAATTTCAACATGGTGTTGGCTTACCACCTTGCAGATACTTCAAGCAAGCTTTTTAAATACTTGCCCTTTGGGCCGGGGATTTAGCTCAGTGGTTCCACCACCTGCTTTGCAGTACAAGGACCCAAGTTTGATCCCCGGTACCAAAAAAAAAAAAAAAAAAAGAAAAAAAAACAGTTGCCCCTTTTCTTTGTGGGTGTGGAGATTGAATTGATTATTAAGTGTGCCTTCGTGGTGTTTAACAGTTGTTCTGTGAGATGCAGTGGTTAGACTGGCCATCCTCCCACATGGCTTTGTAGTCTGAATCAGTCTGTCACACTGGAAATGAACATAGGTGCTACCAGAAAATCAGTCCCTTCTTCAGCATGTCAGGAAGTATCAGGACTGGTAAAAGCCTTCAGAATGAAAAGGTCTACAAGAATGTGAGATATTACTATGTAATATGAGAAACAACACAATGGAGGATAAATAGCACTCACCTGCAGGGAATCAATAGCACTGACTTTATAATAGTCAACTCAATAACCTGCTGTTTGAGTTGTAGAAGGGGTGAGGGAGTGGGAAATTATCAGGTGCTTGAGGAAAAAAAAATACCTTGTACCAAGCACTGACTCACGATTTCCAGGCTGAGAGTAGATGTCATTAATGACCCTTTTTATTCATGCAGAAGTTCCCAAAGAAGAGCGCAATGTTCCATTAGTAATAATTGAAAAAGTCTCTCTTCGGTATTATGTCAAAACCTAAAGATGATGCTTCTGCCAAAACATTTTGGTGATGACAGTGTGTAGTATTTGACAGAAGGTAGCAATGCAGAGTGAGGAGGCTGCTGCAGAAGATTTGCAGAGGATCTGGAGGAAAGGGGCGAAAGCGAGACCTCCTTCCTTCGCACAGCACTGGTCTTTGAGGAGCCCAGAGCTCCTCGGTTTTGATAGTCTTGCCTTTTTCACGTGCCCTGCTTTAAAACACATCAGCAGAAACATAAACCTCAGACACATTGGATAGGTAGGCCTTCCTACTACATAATTTTGACTTTTAATTTTTCTAGTGTCATAGGTTTATGGGAGCTAGAATAATCCCATGGAGCATAAGACCATTTCAGTTGCAGAAAAGGCCTCCGGGCCGGCCACCCCTGCTGCCTTCACATGCTCATCACCTCTAGTGCACTGTGTTTGGGTCACTCCTCGTGCTTGCTTCGTTTCCACTTGTCTTCCCAATACCCTTTCCAAGTGCCCGAGTGCTCCATATGCAGTGCCTCAGGCAGAAGCAAAACTGAAAGCTGTTCTGGAAGTCCTGCTGATTAAAAGAAAAAATAAAATAAATAAAACTTTACTCTAGCCTGCAGGCTTCCCTTTTCCTCTGAGTCTTGGCTCTGTCGAGATTTCATTTATGGAATGTATGCTAGTGTTTCGGTTTAGTTTTTGCATATGCCTGTGTCTCTCCACATTCCTCAAGTCATGGAGCTCTGTCTAACAGAAACCAAACTTTAGCTCTGATCACCTGTGTGAACATGAGCACATTGTGTAACCTCTTTCCACTTTGGTTTCCTCGTTTGCAAGTAGAATAGTAATAGTGAGTTTCTTATGTTATAGGGATCAAAGGAGATAAATCTTACAGTAACACATGGCATATCCTTAAATGTTTATTACAAAAAGGAAATATAGACATGAAGTCTAAAACAGAAGTTAAGATCTAACAGTGAAACAAAATGTCTGTAATAATCTTGGGTTCTTCAGACCAAGGGATTACCCAGATGCCCCAAATCAATCCTAACCTTACTTTTTTCTGTGCTCTCCGGACAAAGCCAGAATTTGAAGGTAACTGAAAGAATCATGGTAGAACTAACGGAATTAAAGGACTTAAACGAGGAACAAGTTTGGGTGCAAAGATGCAAATAGTATTATGCTTACTGAGTCACATACTCATTGAGCTTTGGGTACAAGTGACAGTAGAGAACATGGAAATGCAAACGGTCGTTACTGAGCCCTCCTTAAGTGCCGCGAGTATTATGCCGTGGTTAAGACGGATGAAGGGAGACTACTGGGTCCTAAAAGAATCAATACCTTAGAGTGACTTGTTTGCAAGATTATAGGTTTCTTCTACATAATGAAGTTACTTTAGTATAGCATTTTTACCAATTCTGGGTCATCATTAAGATACAGAGATGTTGCTTTTGCTTCTCCAGATGCACTTAGAATTACTGAGACTGGTAAGTTTGGGTTGATCTACCCACTTTCCCTTATGATGACCTACTAGTATTTATGTTCTATCTAATCAGAGTTTGCCACAATTTGTGAGCTTACAACAGATTTTTTTTTCTCTATAAGTTTTAACTGGATGATACTGAAATTGCCACTGAAAAATTATTTCAGTAGCACCAGAGTCTAACCATTTTTTGCCTCAGTGGTACAAAGATAACTATTAGGAACATGGTTAGCAAAAACAAAACAAAACAAAACCTTTTTCTTTATTATCATTATTTGTAAGATGTGTGTGTGTGTGTGTATGTGTGTCTAGATGTCCCCCCAAAGCCTCATGCGGTCATAGGTGGGGCTTTTCAGACGTGGCTGGATCTAGAGTGTGTGATGCAGGGACTTATTTATGGTTAGATGCTAGGATTAAAGTGTCCCAGCCTAGTTGGGAGTGCTATCCACCCATAGGGATACAATATAAGGGACAGAAAGCGGGCTGCTGTGGTCAGTACTTGCTGCTTCTTCGTGACTTCACTACTTTGCTGGGTTCTGCCTGTCCCTCCTTTGCCATGGACTGTTTCTTCTCTGTGAAGCCCCTCTGCCATGCCACCCTGCCTTGGAGACAGCTGATGATGGACTGAAACCTGTATAAATTGAGGGCCAAAATAAACCCTTCCTCCTTTAACTTTAGGTCCTGAGTATTTTGTCTTAACAATGAGAAAAATAACTAAAACAATGTGTGTGTAGGTGTGTGTGTGTGTGTGTGTGTGTGTGTGCATTTTTACTAGAATTCATGTTAGAAAGCCAAACATAGCCTATCACTAGATTTGCAAAAAGGGTTTTTTGCAAGGATGTGTGCTCAGCCATATCTGTTCATGTATACATTGTCTATGAGAATATATACATAAAGATATAATATGTTCTTTGTTGTATAAAGGTAGAGTTGAGGAGTTGTATAAAAGTAGAGTTGTGTACTTGGGCTTTATAACCCTTAGTGCCTAAAATATTTATTATCAGTCTGTTTATGGAAAAAGTTTAATAACTTTCTCCATACTGGAAGGAATTAAAACAAAAAAACCTGCCAGTAGGTAGTTCTTATAAAATAAACTAAAAATTGAAACAATTTTCTCTATATCAATATTTCAAGGTAAAATTTATTAGGATAAAAGTGTTTAAAGATATATTGCTAGACAAATAATCAACAGAAGGAGTGAAAGAGAAAAGCATTGATTCTAAAAAAATGGAGATTATTGTCTTAAAGTTGGAAGTTCAGAGATTCCTTATAGACAATATTTAGTGATATATATATAGTATATTATTTTAAAATTTCTCTACCAATGATGCTTTTTTTAAAGCTTCCTAATAATCAGAATCAAATGCTTTAAAGAAATCTAAATCTGACTAAGGATTTGTATTAGTAATGCAGAAAGAGTTTGTAGGAATCAATAAGAAAAAAATGCATAAATATGGGAAAATAATGAACAGATACTACACTGGAGAAGATAAATAAATGGCTAATTCAACAAGCACACAAAAACATACTCAAGATAATTGCTTATCAAGGAAGCAAAAATTAAAATGACAAAGATAGCAGCATGCACCATTAGCATGGCTAAATTAAAATGATGGGCAATACGGAGATTTGGCCAGGATATGAAGTAAATGGTACTCACACACACTGCTGGTGGGAAAAGAAACTGGTGTAATCATTTTGAAATGGTTCTGATAGTTTTTTAAAATATGTATTTGTCATATAACCCATTCTTGTGTGAATACACAAGAGAATATTATTCATTTAAAAAAGAGACTGACCCTAATATGTGCATCATGTATGAATACAAAGTTCATTATGTGGTCAGGGCCACACACTGCCCAGGAAGGGTTACAAGGAAACTTGTCAAGGATGTTCTGAATGTTGTCTATTCTGATGATGTTAGTGTTATTCGGGAGGTACATTTTGTATATAAAATACAGTGGTGCTTTGGTTCACAAACTTGATTTGTTTTATGATTTTGGGGAAGATGGACATGTTCGTGTTTGGCACTTGATGTGGGGTTTGTGAATGGAAGCAAAATTTTGCTGAATGCTTTTAAAAAAATTCATTAAGCTTATTGGTAGATTTTATGTATACAATATGATGACATTCATCATTGGGAATTTGGACCTTTACATGATATATCTTGGTTCTTATTTTTTTCCCTATTCCTCTGCCCTCCTTTCAACCCCTCCACCCCTCCCTATTTACAAAGACTTTGTTTCTGTTTTAGCCTTTTCTCATATTTACATCTTTCCTTTCCCCTACCCTTCCCTTTGGGCCTTATCTTCCTATTTCATATTATCTGTTAAACATTTTGATCCTTATTTACACTTTCAGTTTCTCACACCAGAGAAAATTTTTGGTATTTACACATGTGTGTCCTATTTATTTCATTTAAGAGTATGGCCTCAATGTGCACCCATTTAGCTATAAATGTCTCTAGTTTCCCACTCTTCATGGCTGAGTAGTACTCCATTTTATTAAAAAACCACATCTTTATCCAGTCTCCAGTTGATGGGCAATTGGGCTGTTTCCAAGTTTTAGCTATTACAAATTGGGCCAGTATAAGCATGAATGCATATATATTGCTTTGGTATGATTTTTTAAAATTCTTTTGGGAAGATACCCAGCAGGGGAATAACTGGGTTAAATGGGTCCTCTAATCCTAGATTTTTGAGGTATCTCCATACTGATTTTCAAAGTGGTTGCACTAGTCTACACTCCCACCAACAGTGTTGAAGGGTTCCTTTCTTCCCACAAGCCTGTCAACATTTGTTATTGGATGATTTCCTGATAGCAGCCATTTTTGGAGAGAAAGGGAATCTGAGCAATGTTTTCATTTGCATCTCTCGAATGACCAATGATGTTGAACATTTTTTCATATGTTTATGTGCTGTTTCTACTTCTCTGTCTGAGAAATGTTTGTTCATTTCAGATGTCCATCTTTGAATTGAGTCTTTAAATTTGGAAGGTCTGATTTTCAAAAGCTCTTTACAGATTCTAGATAGTAGACCTTTCTCTGAGGAACAGCTGGTAAAAACTTTTTCCCACATTGTGGGTTGTCTCTTCACACTGCTGGTGGTTTCTCTTGCTGTGCAGAAGCTTTTTAATAAGATGAGATCCCAGTTATTGATTCCTTATGCTAGTTCACATGCAACTGAGGTTTTGTTCGTGAAGTCTTTTCTAAGCCAATATCTTCAAGAGTTCTACCTAAACTCTTTTCCAGCTGCTTTAGTGTTGCTGTTTTAATATTTAGATCTTTGATCCATTTCAATTTTAGTTTAGTGCATGGTGAGAGATATAGGTCTAGTTTTAATCTTTGGCAAGTTGAAACCCAATTTTTCCAGCACCATTTATTAAAGAGTCTGTCTTTCCTCCAGTGAGAGTGTTTGGCTCCTTTGTCAAAGATGAGGAGGCTGAGTGTGTCTGGAGTTGTTTCTGCATCTTCTAATCTGTTCCACTGTTCCCTGGTCTGTTTCTTTGCCAGTACCATGCTGTTTTTATCACAGTAGCTTTGTAGTATAGTTTCAAGTTGGGGGTTGTGATACCCCCTGCCATGTCTTTATTGCCTAGTATTGCTTTTGCTAGTCTAGGTCTCTTCTTGTTCCAAATGGATTTTTGGATTTTTTTTTCAAGTTCTGTGCAGTATGCTGTTGCAATTTCAATTGCAATTGCATTGAATCTATATAGCAGTTTTGGAAGTATGGCTGTTTTCACTATATTGGTTCTTCCTACCCAGGAGGAAGGGATGTCTTTCCATGCTTTTGAGAACTGAATTGTTTATGAACAGAAGTGTTTGTGAACCGAGGTATTAGTGTATAACTTAATAAAATTTGTTTTGAAAACCAAGTGTTAGAGAGGCCATGAGAAAGAGAAAGAGACAGAAGAGTGATGACAAGTCCGAAAAAGAAGTAGAAGAGGGGGAGACAGAGCAAGAAAAGGACAAATGGGGAGAGCAAGCATTTTATCTGTTGTATGTTATGGTTTATATCTAGATGTTCCCCACAGCTTCATGTGCTCAGAGCTGGGTTGTATGGAAGGTGATTTGATTATGGGGACACGTTAGCTGACTTGCCCTGAGGCCTGCTTGGAGCCAGGTTACTGGGGGCAAGACCTCGAAGGAGGCTTCTCCTTCCTTGGCTCGTGCCTTTTCTCTCTGCTTCCTGACCACCATGATGTGAACAGCTTTCCTCCACCAGACCCTTCCAGTTTTTTCCTTGGATTTGGCAGACCAAAGACTATAACCATGAACCAAAATAAACCCTTCCTTCTTTAAGTTGTGGGTGTTGGCTTCTATGTCTCAGCCACAAGAAAGTAAGACACTGTATTTCCCAGCAGAGTTAATGTGTACAACATCAAAATTAATAGTTGACTTTGTAACGCTAGATTCTGAAGTTGAGTTATATTCCTAGCTTGACAGCTAGTACCTTATGCAATTTCTTCCCTCTCTTATTTTATTTTGGTTTTTTGTTTGTTTGTTTAATTTGTGTTGTTGTTGCTGAGTCCACTGGATGGAGTCACCAAATCAAGTCCAAAGCACTGTGTTCTGTTTGTAATGGGAAGCTGAACCAGTATGCTTAGTGCCTCAGTCTTTGAGGACAAGGATAAGTATCACAGGGCTTTGTGACACTGAGTGGCCAGGGAGTGTTCCACCCACTTTCTTCTTTGTGTTCTCTTTTGCGCTTTTCCTCCTCACCTCACTGGATTTCTCACCTGATTTCTTCATTTCTCATGGAGTCTTCCATGACATAATTTTTTCTCCCTCTCTGCATTCTGTCTTACTCCCCAGTATACATCTTTTTTTCAGAGAGAGGTTAAAATACTATACTTATTCTTTCCAGAAATTGCATAAACAGGACTTGATCCACAGCTTGATCCCAAATAGAGGTCTTTCTAGCTGGCAAGAGGCAGACAGTGAGCTACCCCACACCTCTCAAATGAGACTACTGAGACACAAGCCAAACCCACTCCCGTGGAAACTGTTCTCAAGAAACCAGTATATATGAGGAGTCTGAATTCACAGGTCATGAGATGTAACAGAAAACAAAAGATCACTTTTGCCCTTTCATACTCTCTGCCTTACAAGGACCCTTAACAGCTATCAGTCTGTTATCAATATTATTGGACTTGTTTTCCTTCAAGTATTTTGTAACAACCTATAGTACATGACTGGGCATCTGTTCTTCAATCCTATTTTGTGTATGAATCTTGCTTGCGTATACTTTATTGAGGTTCCCTTCTGTCAAAGAGGGGATAAATAACTATGGATTCAACTTTAGGTAAAAGCCTCTCTTCGTTGCAGGTGTGTGCCATCTGGTAATTTTATCAGTTGCGTGGATATCCTCCTAAACTCTGGAAATATTTATTGCCGTGGAATTTTGATGTTTCCTGGTTCTTTGACCTTTTCTATAATTTTCAGCTCCACTTGTGGTCATTCTCTGCACTTTGCATTAGCTTGACCCTTCATTTCTTCAACTCTAACATCATCTCTTTGACCACAGGCTTTTTAAAATCCCAATTTCTCATCTCTCTCCCAAAATATTCACTCTGGTTCTTGACTGCTTTGTTTTCTTCAAACCTGGGCTGCTTCAAGTCTTCACTTTCTTTCAAAGATGCACCAGATTATACTGTTCATAATTTCACCTGTTCTCCTTTACCAATGCTCTAGCTACCTCTCTTGTTTATCTTTTCCACACAGTCACACAGACAGTCTCTGGGTTAATCCAGTGTGCTCCACTATTTACTCTTTCTACCCTAGCACTTTATGTTCTATGGTTATTTTAGAGAATTACAACTTCTAAATTATTTCTTCTGTAAATTAACAATGACTTCAGCAAATATTAAGTGAACACCCACTATGAACCAAAGAATGTACTAAGTATGGAAATATAAACAGAATGGATTTTTAAGGTCTGTGATCAGCATACATTACAGAGAAGAGGAAAGAGAAATTCTTAGGGAGCATGGATTCATGGCAAATGGTTTTATTCTCAGGGGGAGTACTTCCCTTTCTACCTCAGAAATGCAGGGTGGAACGGCCAGGGGAAGGGCAGTGTTGTGTAGTGAAAAGAGCATAAGCTCGAAGTCAGATAGATAAGATTTGAGTCAGAAAGAAGGTCAAAGGTAGGGGCAGATGAAAAGCTGTTGTAGTACACTGGCAATAATGAGAAGTTGAACTAGTTCAAGTGACAAGGACACTTGAGAAGAAAGAAGTTTTGCCTGCTATCACCTGACACTTTAATTTAAAAGTGAATGGCATACCAAGGGTAAGAAACATGTTTTACTATTAGAAATGCTATGTTTACAAGAGGGCACATTTTCAGATGAAAGCAAAACATTCTTTAAAAGTTTCCAGGGGAACAGCTCAGAAAGCCAAAGACAATGGAGAAAGCACAAAGTCTCTGAGATTTCAGACCGAAACCATCTACCATTGTATGGCAGATAACTAGTCTGGAGCCACGATGTAATCCATTACCATCTCAGCACAGCCACAAGTCACCTCCTGTAAGTGTGTCTGGCAGAAACCTGGGAAACCCAGAAAGGCTCCTTTCTGCCAGCGTGCTGCTGCCTGCTGGCGGTTTGGGGATGCATCTCCTTGAAAAGGCCACCACTTAGGGATCGAGTCCAGTTCTGGGTCCAGGCTAACATTTTTGGAGGTCGGTATGGGTGTTACTTTCCACATCCGGGCCAGGGCCCAGAGAGGGGCTATGTACTTCCACAATTGTCCTTTTTGCTTCCTCCTCATTTGCAAAATTTTTTTGTCATTCAGAAAAATGCCTTATAGAATGGGTGTGACAGAGGAAGCCAACGCTTTACACTAGATGCCAGTGTTTTTCAGGCAAAATGTGGTAATGAGTGTGTGTGTGTGTGTGTGTGTGTACAACTATCAGAGATCATAATATCTTGGCAGGAATTTTTTTACATTAAATGCCTGCATTATAAACTTCTCTAGTCATTCCTTTTCTTAAGTCTAAATTAAGACTGTCTTCTTTCCTCCTTCCTTTTTTCTTTCATTATATATCTGTCCCTCTGTTACTGATACCATAAGATTTTCTACAGTTGAGCAGTGACTTTGGACCAGAACTTTTTGGTGGAACAACTTGAAGTAGGTTAGAATCGATCAATCAAACAAACCAAAGAGTTAAACATATGCACAGGTATTATACACACACACACACACACACACACAGACCACGTGTGCACACACACACACTCACACACACACAGAGTAAACCCGATTAAAAAATAGGGAAGTAATACAAGTTATTAACCCACAAGGAGAGATAACAGAAAGGAGGATAACAATTCATGGGTGAATTCAACACAATTTTGGAAGAAGGAGGTAGAGACACAAGTGTTAATTTACTTTGTAGACTCCATGAAGAGGTAACTAATATTTGTAGCTGTGGACATCAACATGAAATGACCGACTTCCCTTTTCAAAAGCCTTAATGATTTAGGATTTAGAAGCATACAGGAAAGACAGAGAGGTGACCCTGGACCGAAAGTGGAGTGAAGTGAGAACACGTGTGTGGAGTAGCTGGGTTCTGAGGTACCTTTATATACGATGGAGTACTACTCTGCTGCAAAGAAGGCTAAACTTGAGTCATATGTAAGAAAATGGATGCATCTTGGAACCATAATGATAAGCAAAATGAAAGACACGCAAGCTTAAATATCATGCGGTTTCTCTTATATGAGCCAAAAGTATACATAAAGAGCAAAATAAAAGATAGATAAAAGGAAATGGGGAGAGAGAATTTTCGTAAATGGGAAGAGGACCACAAGATGGAGGGTAGGATAAGTGGGAGGAAAAACGATGCCAAAAG
Source organism: Heterocephalus glaber (assembly GCF_053883595.1). Taxonomy (NCBI): domain Eukaryota; kingdom Metazoa; phylum Chordata; class Mammalia; order Rodentia; family Bathyergidae; genus Heterocephalus; species Heterocephalus glaber. The sequence goes on along the minus strand of NW_028258161.1, from coordinate 546,925 downwards.
AATTAAGATGGGGTGTGCAATGTACCAACTCATATAATCGTTATCTATCACAAACATGTATTAATCGAACTAGAACACACAAAAAAGGAAAGAATGAAAAATTATAAATAAAGTATGCAAAACTTCTGGGACACACACACACACCAAATGCAATGGGGAAAGGTGTGTTTTCTTTCTCTCTTAGAACAAAGGTTTATACTGTGGGTAAATTAAATACCAAGTGTACCAGTCTCCGGGGGAAAAGTGGATTTATTAAAATGCAGAGCTGAGACGGGGAGCTAAACAAGAAATAAATTAAAAGAATATTTTGGTACAATAAACCTTCATTCCCTCTCTGTTTCAGTTTCCAGAACACAAGATCCAGAAATATCTACCCTAGTCCTTTCTTGTTTCTACTTTAAATTCACAGTAGAATGGAAGAGTTGTCTCAGGAGGAAGAGCATTCACACTGAAATCTCTTGCTCTCTTGAACATCAGCTTTACTTTTCTATCATCTTACAAAGAATCTCTGAAGGCAAGTTCAACTTTGGCACACACTACTATGTTCATCCTTAAACGTGAAAGCTAAATACTGTCAGACAGCTGCTGAAGGCCTTCAAGATGAGTGTGACTAAAACAGAAATAAACAAGGGGATCCAGAGAAGACAGAAACATCACCCTTAAAGGAAAAAAACCCTTCCAAAATGTAATTAATAGTCCTAAAGATGGGAACATACTCAGCCAAGAAAGGAAAATGGGGAAGTTACTATCATAGAATGGTGAACTTTAAGAGTTTCAGAAAAGGCAAAAATAAAATCTTTATGTTATGGTTGGACAAAAGTTTTTAGATGTTTTAGAAAATAGAGCAAGTCAAAGTGATGGAAAGCTAGAGAGTAAAATGTAAGAAAATTAGAGGACTATTCCAAAAATGGAATAATTGTATTTCTAGAAAGTAGAGAACAAGGAACGTTGGTGTTGCCAAAGGAATAATTCAAGAAAATTTCCAAAAACTAAAAGATATATGCTCCTAAATCAAAAGGGCTCATAAAGTGTTCACCACAATGTGGAATTACACTCAGAAGCATAAAATTTCAAAACAGGCAAGCTCACCAGAAACTCACAGCTGCAGAAACAGGAGAGTCTAGAGGGGAAGAGGAAGAGTTTATTACGATCATCCAAGTGCTTGCTACTGTACATAATTTTATGTGCTATACTTTTATATAATTATTGGTGCAGTAGGCTCTTTGTATCAGCACCACTTTAAACGTGTGAATAATGTGTTGTGCTGTGATGTAGCAGCAGCTAGAAAGTCACTAGGGCACAGGAATTTTTCAGCTTCATTATAACCTTATAAAATTATTAGCACATCACCATATATGTGGTCCATCATTGACTAAAATGCAGTTATGCAGTATGTGACTGTATATGGTAGCTTCCCAACTCCTTCAACTGTCTGTATCCTAGGTCATAATATTTGAAACACATACATAAAATTTTACCATTTATAACTATATATACATATACATATATACATAGCATGTATATATGTATATATATACATGTATATATATTATATGTGTGTGTATGTGTGTGTGTGTATATATATATATATATATATATATATATATATATATATATAACTGTAAGGTCAGCTGTCTTCTAATTATGTCCTGGAAAAGAAGAAATAACTTTACCTTTGATCCTATAATATTTTTCTAAACAACAAAATATTGTTGAAAGCTAGACAAATGATCCTTAAATCATTTTAAGCAATGCTGGTTTATGTTGCTTTGAAAAAGCATCTGATAAAATTATTAAAACAAAAGGAGACAAAGATATTAGCAACTTAATAATTATTTCTGGGGGCATAATATCACAATTCTTCATGTTCGATGTCATTGTTAACAATGAAAAGGCAGTGCAGATAACCGGTTAGGTTGTGGAAAGAAAATAAAAAACAGTATTATAATTATCTTAACTATAATTATAAGATGACTAAAGTGACCCTCTTTCCAAATGGTGGATGCATGGGTGCTTGTGGGTTAACATAGAATGTGTGGTGACACGTGATGAATGGATTAAAGAGTGTTACATCTTAAATGACTTCAATGGCAGCGACGATGGTGTGCTTTGTAAAATTGTGCTAGATGACTCAAAATGTGACTTTAATGATGAAAACATTATTCACACTAAAGGTGCACATGAAGAGTTTGAGTATAATTGTTTCATGAAATTTGAGAGTTAGAAGCATTATTTCTAAAATAACGTTTTAATTTATTTAGTTTGAGACTTTAAATATGCATGTATAACTAAATGAAGAGATGTTATTAAATATTATATGGGATACTAATGGTAGAGCAATGCTTTCTTATAACTGTCATGTAATTTAAATCTTTTTAGGCTGTCCTGTGATGATTACTACTTTCCATGCTCAAAGTCATGAGAATTTTCTCCTTCTCCATCTGCTCTGATTCCTCAGTCTGTTTTAAGAGGTGTAGCAGTTCAACAGCATTGCATTTCCAAAGGGAGCACGCTGGTGTGTTTCTGGGTAAATGCTAAATGTGTTCTGCTTTGTGTTTTACAATACCCTTTTGGATAATACTGATCATTTTATTGACCTTTGAAGCCACAGCACATTGGGCTGATGTTCTCAGAAGTCGACAATAAATTCTAGAATCCATTTCTCAGACCACAAAGGAGAGTTCCCAGCCCCGTGTCTGAAGTTAAGGTTTGGATAATTTCTGCCTGGCCACGTTGCTTTTCATGGTACTTGGCTGCAGTAAAGCTCACCTACACTTTCTGTCAACCTACACAAGATCTAACACATATTCAATAAAATGTCTTTGTTTTATGTGCAAAAATATAAAAAGTGGGGCTAGAGAAGTTAAATGACTGATTCAAAATCATGCTGTGTGTGGAAGAATTACAGTTTTTTCCTTTCCATCTTTCTTCTAAGCACACTGAGGGCTCTGATAACACTTCTGGAGGATTTGATAAAAAGAAACTGTTTGTCTCAGGTTGAGGATGGGCCTTGCCAAGGAGGCAAAGGGAGCGTCTAGTGTGCTTCCATGAAGGGAATGTCACACTGCAGATGAAACCCATCTGGAGGCCAGCGTATTGGGGCCATCCTTCATCTGCTTACTGTGGTAGCCAAATAAATTTCCCCAATTGCCTTTATAAGTATGAAAAGCAAAGGATTTCTATCAAAGGTCTTGATCAAAAGTTTAGTTTAGCAACCGTATGAACATGGGCATTCAGTTAAACTCTCAGAGCCTAGCTTTACTTCCTTTACCTGAAACTGCTAAGCAGAAATCCTTTCCACTAGGTCAAGGGGAACAAAGCAAAAGACAATTCCAGTGGCCTCCACTAGGTTGGTAAGCATAGCCCTAGGAGAGTGATTCCCTAGCAGGGACCTGGAAGTCCCAATGGAGTGCTGTCCTTCCTCCATTCCTCTTCCTCAGCAGTGATGAGGTTTCAGAAACTCCCTAGTGCCGCACTTGCATCATTTTACTTTCCAGGGAAGGACTCCCTGCTACAGGAGAGCCAATGCTTTATTCATAAGGACTCTTCTCTGGGGCTGTGTATGGAGAAAATGCATTTTGAAGTGGACAAGATGGCTGTGTTCCTTATTGTCTTTCCGTCTGCAAATAGGTAGATTGATTCCAGGCATCTCATCATTAGGCATATTACAGATGGAAGCATTGTGTGCTGGTGCTCTGCAGTAGTAATGAATAATCCTGCAGAAAATGAGGGACTAGAAATGCTGCAAACTCCCGGTGAGATCACTTAGAGCATCTTTTCTGAGTAAATCAGGAAAGAATTTCATCTCTATTCATTTATTCCTTCACTTATTCATTAATTTGAGTGATTTTTGTTTTGTTTTGTTTTGTTTTGTTTTTGAGACAGGGTCTCACTCTGTAGTTCAGACTGGCCCTGAACTTACTATGTAGCCCAGGCTGGCCTCGAACTCACAGCAACCCTCCTGCCTCAGTCTCCTGAGTGCTGGGATTACAGGCATGTGCCACCATGCCCAGCATAATTTGAACAATTTTTAATGCTTACTAAATTGCAGAAACTAGTGACAGATTGAGGAAACACAAAACAGTGTGATCTGATATATAGTCACAAAGAGCTGCTCAAATGGCAAAGGAACTGGAAGCCAAGACATGGGTTCTGTACTGAGTCATCACACTGTACCCCATATGTGTGCACAGCTGTTACATATCAGTTACAGATAACAATACAGACTTTAAAAAATTGACCTGGGTTCAAATTCTTCTGCAAATCTTACTGGCTGGTGACCTTAGGCAAGTTTTAAGGCTTCTGTGTCTATAGTTTTCTTCTCTATAAAATGGAGATGATAACAGACGCTTCCTTATAAAGTAGTCATAAAGGTTAAATGCTTAGAACAAATGCCTAGTGTCCAGTAAATGTTGTAGATGTTTTAAATAAGTGGCTAAATAATTTGGACTAGAAGACCTACATGCAAATGAGAAAGTCATGGGTAATGATGAAGTCCTTGGCTTGTTTCACTCTTTCTCTCTATTCAGGTGCTCAGTCTTCTCTTTCCCTTCTTTTTGGGGAGATGTCTTCTAAAATAATGAATTCTCAAGCTATTCTAGAAGAGGTGTTATTGGTAGCAAGTTTGAAGTTTATTGTGTGATTGCTGCTCCACTCTGGCATGAAGGATGTGTTGAGTGAAGCTTAGGTTTGTGTGTGTGGAGTTGAGTTGCAGAGAAGAAGTGAGAAAGGAAACCCTGACTGCCTGCGAGATCTACAGGCACTAGCAAAGCGTGTCAAGGGTAACATGAGGGACAAAGTAAAGACTCATTTGCATCTTCTTCTGAACTCCAAGGGGTTCTGTGATCTGGGATACCTTACAGTACAAACCAGATGGGCTCTAATAGAGCAATGCTCCCTGGATTTCGGAAGGCTCTGGTTATCTGTGTACTGTACCCATGGCGAATGGGCTGGTGAGAGACTTCATCCAGATGCCTTTGAAGCTGTAGGTAAAGGTCACAATTATAATATGATAGGGAGGATCATAGTCCAAAAAAAAAAACAACCATGAAATGAAGCTGGTGTGCATATACTTGGAAAGGTTTACAAAGGACTCAATAACTCCAAAATCAGGTTAAGCTTCCAGGAAACTCAGCATTAATCAAACCTCTGTCTCTTGTCCAAAATTGTATCAGCATTGCTAGGAAATGAGGGACCTATGGTCTTCTTGTGAAATCCTTGTTTATAGTCATTCTCTAATAGAGATGGTCCATAATGAGGGAGTCTGGAAACTGAGTCACAGAGAAGAGATGTTTCCTCAGATTAAATTAAAAGGTACAAGACAAAACTGAGATAATAGGAAAAAATGTCAACGTAGAGAAAAGCTTTCTAATGGATGCTCTTCAAAAATGATAAATGATTGATCTTCCTATGGTAACATTGAGCTTCCTGTTATTGTGTCTAATTGGTGACAGGAAACTTGAGGGGGAGTTGTTAGGACAATGGTAACTGTGAAAAAGTAAATCTCTAGTAAATGTCTTAACACAATTTAAAATTTATTTCTTGTTCATGTAGTGAGTGAGTACTCCTGTAGTTCATGCAGTGAACAAATATTTCTGTGGCAGACAGTTTTCTTCCCTGAGGGAATTCAGGGCACCGGCCTTCTTTATTCCCCACTCCATGATCTCCTTGGGCTTCCAGCTCTGCTTACTCAGGGAAACAAGGCTGAGAAGGACCAAGAAAAATGGCCTCTTGCCTGTCTTAGCCTGTATATAACACTTCTCTTCATGGCCTGATGGTGACAATTGGCAATGTGGTCTTCCTAGGTGCAAGAGAGACAGAGAGATGGGGTCCCTGCCTTGGAATGGAGAGGGAGCCTCAATTTTGACTGGACAACTGGCCACCATGGGGTTGAAGCCTCAGATGGAGGTTTTACTCAGTGACCTTTAAGGTCCCTACAAACTTTGAAGCCTATAACTCCTTTATGTACTTATTTCCAGCGACTTTTGCATTCTTAAGCTTCTCATTTACACTTTTATTGGCTTGGTTGATTCATCTGTAAAATGAAATTAACAATTCTTCTCCAAATAACAATAACTCACGGTTGTTGTGAGAGTCAGATGAAATAATGTGTGGAAGTGTTTTCTAAATTTGAAAGTATTGAGCTTCAGCCAGTGGCCTGCCATATCATCTGTAAGTTCACACAGATCTCGGGAGCAGCTGTGTGGACCAGAGTGGTGCGGCTGCAGGCTGATCCCAGCCAGTGCTCTGCCACAACCCCAGAGGCTCAGGCACACCCGCCAAGGCCAAAGGCTCTGACAGAAAAGATCTACACAGGTACATAAGCTTCAGCCAGAGGCCTACCATACTGTTGAGCACAGCCAAGGGCCCACCTGGAAAAGAGCTACACAGGTGCACAAGCAATACCCAGAGCCTCACCCTGATACTATTGATAAGTGCCTGGACACCCTAGCCAAAGCCTGTGCAGACAATAGGAACTGGAGTGCACAGTCCCCAGCCAAATGCTCCAGAAAACAGCTACATAGGGGTCCCAGTGAGAGGCACACCTAGATACCATCCCCTGTGTGCACAGGGCCCAGAAAGAAGCCCGCCCAGACAACAGGTCAGTTCAGGGATCCAGAAGGCCACCACTCTGAACCCAGGAATTGGTGTACTGGTGAGCAGCCGAGTAAAGGCTGCTTGGTGGCTCGCTGAGAATTGAAGACCACTGGGTGAGCAAAAGTCGCCTCAACAAAGGGACAGCAGGCTGTATATGTTGAAGTGAGAAGATGCATAAACAAGTCTCAAAACCAGACTAACAGATCACCTAAGACAACCACAAAGGGCAACAAGATGGAATAATCTGATACTCAACCACTTGGACTCCCTGAACTGGCAAAGAAAGAGGATCTGGAAAAAAATGAAATCAGAAATAATTTCTCAGATAACAGCAGAGATTGTGCCCATAATACAAAACATGATTAATAAATCTAGAGTGGACACAGATAAAAAATAGAGGAGCTGAGGAACATGACAGAATCCCAACATAGGAAACAAATAGAATCCATAAGACAGATGCAAACAGATTTCCAGGAGATTAAAAACTTCATTGAAAGTTTTTGCAGCAGAATGAGCCAGTGTGAGGACAGAATTTCAGATATAGAAGATAAGATTGCAATTAGTGACCAGGAAAAGAAAAATTGCTTCAAAATTAAAAGGGAACATGAGAAATCAATCCAGCAGCTGCTAGATGATGCAAAGAAGAATAACATAAGACTGATTGGAATCAATGAAGAAACAGGAGAGAGTGCAGACAACAGAAAAAAAGTGTTTACAGAAATAATGGCAGAAAACTTCCCAAACAGGGGAAAAGAACTTGACATACAGATAAATGAGGCATATAGGACTCAAACTAGCTATGATCAAACAAAAAAAATCTACACATAGGCATATAATAGCTAACATTCCAGAAAACCAACAGAAAAACAAAATTCTACAAGCAGTTAGAGAAAAGAAACAAATGACATGAAAAGGAAACTCTATCAGAATCACACCAGACTTCTCAACATAAAACCTTAAGGCAAGAAGAGACAGGAGTGAAGTATTTCAAGCCCTAAAAGAAAATAACCTCCAACTCAGGTTGATGTAACCTGAAAAACTATCTTTCAAAATTGATGGAGAAATAAGATACTTTCATGACAAAGAGCACCTTAGGAACTTCATCAATACCAAACCAGCACTTCAAAAAACTTTTAGATAATATCCTAGGAAAAGACAAAGAGAATCACTATCCCAGGAAGCTCATCAGAATGAATCCATTGGGCACAACAAGAAATTAAACTCAAAGGGGGAGAATCCAACAAAAAGAAAAGTCACAACAATGATAAGTCAATACGTTTCAGTTATAACCATCAATGTTAAAGGTCTCAATTCACCAATCAAAAGAAATAGACTGGCAGGATGGGTCAAGAAGCAAAATCCAACAACATGCTACAAGAAATACACTTAATGCAAAAAGAAACTCATACACTGAAAGTTAAAGGGTGGAAAACAATACTCAATGTGACAGGAACCCCCCAAAAAGCAGGAGTAGCTATCCTTTTTACAGATCAGGTGGATTTCAAACCAACACTGATTAAGAGAGACAAAGAAGGACATCACATCCTTGTAAAGGGAATAATCCAAGAGGAAGAGATGACAATGATAAACATATATGCACCAAACATTAGTGCACCCAACTATATAAAACAAATACTAATGGACATGAAAAATCAAATAAGCACTAATACAATAATGGTGCAGAACCTCAATACCCCACTGTCACAAGTACATAGATCAACTAGACAAAAAAATAAGTAATGAAATACTAGAACTCAATCAAGTTCTTGAACAGATGAACTTAACAGATGTTTACAGAGTCTTCCACCCCACAAAATCAGAATACACATTCTTTTTAGCTGCACGCGAGTCATTCTCCAAAAAAGACCACATACTTCCTCATAGACATGCTTAAGTAAGTGCAAAGGAATTAAAGTTATCCCCTGTACATTATCAGATCATAGTGTGATGAAAGTGGAGGTCAATAGCCAAAGAAACTGCAAGAACTTCATAAACACATGGAAACTGAACAATATGTTTCTGAATAATGACTGGATCACAGAGGAAATTAAAGAAGAAATCAGACAGTTCCTACAATTAAGTGACAATGACAATACAACATATCAGAATCTATGGGACACAATGAAAACAGTCTTACTAGGGAAATTCATAGCAGTGAATCCTCACATTTGGAAAACAGAGCGAGCTCAATTACACAACCTGATGCTGAATGTCAAGCTTCTAGCAAAAGAAGAGCAGGACAAACCCAAAGCTCATACAAGGGAGGAAATTATAAAGATCCAAGCAGAAATCAATGCAATGGAGACTAAGAGAATGATACAAAAAAATCAGTGAAGGCAAGAGTAGGTTCTTGAAAAGAATAAACAAAATTGACAAACACTTAGCAAACCTTGTCAGAAAAAGGAAAGAAAAGGCCCAAATCCATGCAATTGGGAATGAAAAGGTGGAAATTACAAAGGACCCAGCAGGAATCCAGAGGATCATCAATACCTACTTCGAGAAACTATATTCCAATAAAATGGAAAACACAGAAGAAATGGGAAGATTCCTAGATATGTATGAATTACCAAAATTGAATGAAGATGACCTAAAAATTCTAAATGACCCAATATCAATCGATGAAATTGTAAATGTAATTAAAAACTTAACAATTAAGAAAAGAACAGGCCCCTGATGCCTTCACTGCTGAATTCTACAAGATATTTAGAGAGGAACTACTGCCACTACTGTTTAATCTCTTCAGTGAAATTGAAAGGGAAGCAATACTCCCAAACCCATTCCTGGAAGCAAGCATCACCTTGATTCCCAAAGCAGAGAAAGACCCAACCAAAAAAGAGAACAATAAGCCAATCTCACTAATGAACATAGATGCAAAAATCCTTAATAAGATACTGGAAAATAGAATGCAGAAGATCATCAAGAAGATCATACACCCTGACCCAGTGGGATTCATCCCAGGGATGTAGGGATGGTTCAACATACACAAATAAATAAATGTAATACACTATATTAATAGAGCCAAGGACAAAAACCATATGATCATCTGCATCAGTAGATGCAGAAAAAACATTTGACAAAATCCAACATGCATTTATGATAAAAACTCTACAAAAAATTGGAATAGATGGTCTCTACCTTAATCTGATAAAAGCCATCTATGAAAAATCAATAGTCAATATCATACTGAATGGTCAAAAACTGAAATCCTTCACACTAAAATCAGGAACAAGATAAGGATGTCCATTATTACCACTCCTGTTCAACATAGTTTTGGAAACATTAGCCACAGCAACTGGACAAGAGGAAGAAAAAAAGGAATAAAGTTAGGAAATGAAGAAGTCAAATTGTCATTATTTGGAGATGACATGATACTCTATATAAAATACACCAAGAACTCCACCAAACATCTTCTAGACTTAATAACTAAATTCAGTAAAGTAGCTGGATACTAGGTCAGCACACAATAATCAATAGCTTTTCTGTACATGGAAAACATACTCACTGAGAGAGAAATGGGGCAATCAATTCATTTCACAACAGCATCCCCAAAATTGAAATACCTAGGAATCAACCTAACAAAAGAAATCAAAAGACCTCTACTCTGAAAACTGTAGCACTCTGATAAAAGAGATTGAAGATGATATCAGAAAATGGACAGACATCCCCTGCTCCTGGGTAGGAAGGATTAATATAGTGAAAATGGCCATACTTCCAAAACTGCTATATAGATTCAATGCAATCCCAATTGAGATCCCAGCAGCATACTTCACGGACCTTGAGAAAACAATCCAAAAATACATTTGGAACAAGAAGAGACCTAGAATAGCAAAAGCAATTCTAGGTAACAGAGACATGGCTGGGGGTATCACAACCCCCAACTTGAAACTATCCTACAAAGCTACTGTGATAAAATCAGCATGGTACTGGCAAAGAAACAGACCTGAGGACCAGTGGAACAGATTAGAAGATGAAGAAACAGCTCCAGACACACTCAGCCATCTCATCTTTGACAAAGGAGCCAAACACCCTCACTGGAAGAAGAATAACCTTTTTAATAAATGGTGCTGGAACAATTGGGTTTCAATTTGCCAAAGATTACAGCGTGACCTATATCTCTCACCATGCACTAAACTAAAATTGAAATGGATTAAAGACCTAAATATTAAAATAGAAACAATGAACTGGCTGGAACAAAGGTTAAGTAGAACTCTTGAAGACATTGGTGTAGGAAAAGATTTTGTGAACAAAACCTCAGTTGCCCGTGAACTAGCATAAACAATGAACAAGTGGGATCTCTTCTTATTAAAAAGCTTCTGCACATCAAGAGAGAATACAAGCAGTGTGAAGAGACAACCCACAATGTGGGAAATAATTTTCAACTGCTGTCCCTCAGACAAAGGTCTACTATCTAGAGTCTATAAGGAACTTTAAAAAATCAGACCTCCGAAATTTAAAGACCCAATCCAAAAATGGGCATCTGAAATGAACAGACATTTCTTAGAGAAAGAAGTAGAAATAGCAAATAAACATATGAAATAATGTTCAACATCACAGGTCATTGGAGAGATTCAAATGACAACGACACTGTGATTCCACCTCACCCCAGAAAGAATGGCTGCTATCATGAGATCAACCAATAACAAGAGCTGGCGGGGCTATGGGGAAAGAAGAACATTGCTCCACTGCTGGTGGGAGTTTAGACTGGTGCAACCACTATGGAAATCAGTATGGAGAGACCTCAAAGAACTAGGACTGGAAGTCTCATTTGACCCCGCTATTCCACTGCTGAGGATCTTCCCCAAAGAATTAAAACAATCATACCACAGTGATATATGTGCGCCCATGTTCATAGCAGCACAATCTGTGATAGCTAAAACTTGGAAGCAACCCAATTGACCATCAAATGGAGACTGGATAAAGAAAACGTGGTTTTTTTTCCATAAAATGCACTATTACTCAGCCATAAAGAATGAGAAACTGGAGACATTTATAGCTAAATGGATGCACATTCAAGAGAGACACTTAAATGAAATAAATAGGACAGATATGTGTAAATACCGAATAGTTTCCCTAGTGTGAGAAACTGAAAGTGTAAATAAGGACTAAAAGGTATAATAGTGTGAAATAGGAAGAAAATCTGCAAAGGGGAAGAGGAATTGGGAGTGGTAGGGGAAAAGAAAGAAGGAAATGGCATTGATATGAGAAAAAGAAAAAATGGAAACAAAGTCTTTGTAGATAGGGAGGAGTGGAGGGGTTGAAGGAAGGGTGGGGGAATGGGGAAAAAATAAGAACCAAGATGGGTGCAAATTTCCTTTGATGAATGTCATTATATTGTATACCTTAAATGTACCAGTAAAATTAAATTTGAAAGTATTCTAAATATATGAGGAATTATATTTACATAAACTTACTGAGTAGGTCTGCAGTTAAGTTTAGATAGTTTAAAATTTGTCCTTGACAGACTATATTAATACTTCAGTAAAGGATATATTTAATAACATATTTTTATAATGGTTTTAATATGAAATGATCACAAAAGAATTTCTATTCAAGAAAAAAGTAGTACATATATGATGAAATAGAGCCTCTTTGGCTGTCACGCAATTGCTTTCATCTCTTCAATATTATAGACCTAATAGAGTGTAGAAATGCAGACCAGCCAGGCCTAGTGGTGCATGCCTGAAATTTCAGCAGTTGGGGAAGTTGAGGCAGGAGCATTGCAAGTTCGAAGGTGGGCAAGTTAGTGACTTAATTAGACTCTACCACAAAATTAAAAAAAAAAAAGCATGGGCTGGGGGTGTGGTTTAATGTGAAGATCTTGTGTAACAGCAAACAAACAAACAAACAAACAAAACCAATAGGGCTGGGGATTTAGCTCAGTGGTTCTGGCACCTGCCTCGCAAGCGCAAGGTTCCGAGTTCAATTCCCGGTACAAAAAAAAAAAAAAGACCAATTGCCGATCAACTCGAGACTGGATAAAGAAGTTGTGGTTTTCTTTATAAAATGGAGTACTACTCAGCCATAAAGAATGAGAAATTAGAGACATTAATAGCTAAGTGGATGCACATTGAGGCCATACTCTTAAGTGAAATAAATAGGACACACATGTGTAAATACCGAATAGTTTCTCTAGTGTGAGAAACTGAAAGTGTAAATAAGGATCAAAATGCATAACTGATATTGTGAAATAGGAAGAAAATGTTTAAAGGAATAGGGGAAGTGTGAGGAAGGGGAAAGGAAAGAAGGGAAAAGAAAAAATATGAGAAAAGGAAAAAATGGAAACAAAGTCTTTGTAAATAGGGAAGGGAGGAGGGGGTGAAGGGAGGGCAGGGGAATGGGAAAAAATAAGAACCAAGATACTCATGTACAGGTACAAGTTCCCAATGATGAATGTAATTGTATTGTGTACCTAAAATGTACCAATAAACTGAATGGGAAAAAAATTGTGAGCTATCTGTTACTTTGGGGGAACATTTTGAAGCTATAGTAAGAGCATAGGAAATATGCTAGATAATTAAGTATTCTATTAACTGAGATATAGGACTGACAATATTTCCAGTTTTCCAATCATCCACCTAAAAGCACGTAGAGAGATAACCCACTTTTTTTTTTTTTCACAGTGAACAGATCAAGAATCTAAGTTCTGGAATGATTGCCTAAGATCACAGAACTAGCTTTCAATGGCCTTGCTTTAAACAGAGGGAGAGAAGAAATGCATTTCAGTGTTGAATTTCCAGCATTTCATACAACTCTTCTCAACATATGTGCCATAGTACTTACTATTCAAATCTTCTGAAAATCATATTGTTGTTGAGATGTGCAATACCAGAGATTGGGAAGTATGTTGTATATGTTCCCCATAGGTTGTATATGTTCCCCATGTATTCCTCTCTTGGACAAGTCTTTTAAATAAAGTTGTTTTCTCTAATTTGATGTATTCTACTCCAGTTTCTGTGGTTACTAGCAAGATGAGTTTTGAGATTTTATTGTATCGCTAGTAGTTGTGATAATATTAAGCATAATGTCCCACTATAAAAGAGTAGATTAACTTGGAGCAGAATAAAGGAGCTGGAAATAACTGTGATGATAAGCACCATAAAATAGATAAGCAGATGGTGATAGATGGAGAGACAATAAGAATTAGAATTTTTCTGGGACTCTAGCGTTCTCACCCTGCCCTTTCCATTCTATATTTAACATCAAATGCCAGAACAAGGTCTCTAAGCATAGGAAGCTGGAGTCAGTCCCATCTACTGGCGTCAAAGCCATGCACTTTGCGACTCTGCATCTCCAGGCCGTTCATGTGAAGAGGATGGATGGCAACAGGATTCCAGGGAAATTGCTTTGCCCTGAGCTGAGAGGACAACCGTCAGCAAACCTTCACCAGTAGGTCAGGGGAAGCTCTGCATTTATATAAATGTGGATGGAGCCTCATTGCTGGTTGCTGTACTCGTTATGGCTAAAGAATACTGATTAAGGTAGATGTGAATCTGGTTTTGGGTTAGACGGTTCTGGGTTCTATAGCGTGAGTGTGCGTGTGCGTGCGTGTGTGTGTGTGTGTGTGTGTGTACAGGGTTCCGTGAGCATAGGCATCTAATGGAAGCAGTTATTACTTTGGTCTCCTGTGTTATGCTCTGTAAATGCCTTGATGTTTTCTGGTTGTTGTTTACCACCAAATGCTTTTGATTGTTGAAAGTATTTTTTCTGTTATCTCTCTGCCTTTTTATCTGTACTCTTCTTGCCTTTTCACAAAATATTCTCCCCCTTTAGTTTTATAGAGCAAATTGTATTTTCTAAAGTTGGCTGCAACAACTTCTCCCATTCCCTCTGTTCTTTTTGTAATGTGACCTTGGCACACTTCCCACGTGAGTGGGGATAACCTGGGAGCTACACTCCTTTCTCTGGCATGCGCATGTGTGAGGAACCATGATTCACTTGCATGCAGTAATAGAATGTGCTGGGAGTGACAGAATTTCAGTGTGGCTCTCTAGGATTCTTGTGCTGGAGCCATAAGCCTTCACATGAGTTGTCCAATGGCCATTTGGCCACTACTCTAGGAGGAAAAACAAACTAGCTCAGGCTGAGAAACTTCGCAGAGACTTTCTGAGTAACCACGAAGAGAAGATAGCTAGCCAACCAGTCACCAGATTGTTCTAGCTCCACCTACCAACTGACTATAGCTATAGGAGAGACTCTGACATCAAACCTTGACATCAAAAAATAGCTGAGCCACTTTTTGGGCTCTTGATCCACAGAAGCCATCGGACATTAGGAAATCATGGTTCTTATTTTAGGCCACCAAGTTTGGAATAATTTATTACACAATAGCAGAGTCAAAACACTCTTCTTCTATGGCTTTTCCCTTGAATACATTTCACATTTATTAACTTTAATATGGTCCATGAAATTACCTTTGTGACCTTGAATACATACCTTCCTGCTACTCACCACAAATTCTACACCTTGGAGTGGATGATGTCAAAAGGAGAAATGGAGGAGGTGTACATGGAATCTCACGTTGTTCCCTCATTGCTCTGTGGGTATGAGTGTTATAACTAAGTTGAACATGCACAACAAACATGGTGCTCTCAAAAGTTCCTGAATATAGTTTGCCCCTATGGGTAACTATAACTCCATCATCTGTTAATCACATAGCAGCCAAGTTGATCCCGAAACACAAAAACTAGATTCATAACACCATCCAGCTCAAACCCTTCGGTGACTTTCATCAGCCTGAACCAAGTCTGTCTTGCTCTTGCCTAGAAGACCCAGTGTGATTTGGTCCCTATCCACCATGCTCATATTACCTTCTGCTGCTGCTTCCCCTCAGTTCATTCTGTCTACCCTTTTACTTCTTGAGGGTACCTAGCTTGTTTCCATAGAGTTTGCACATTTGCAGTTTTCTCTGACTTCATGCCCTTCCATGGATCTCTGGATACTGTATGACTCATCCCTTCACTCCATTCAAGTTTCTGCTTCTGGGCCTTTTTCTCTGAGGGTTCTTCCTTTACTATCTCCTCTGGAGTTGTCTCTAAAACTTATTCATTTAACACTGTCTGTCTTTTCCTCTGCTTTATTATTTCATATAACATTCATTACTCAATGAAATTATATGCAAACAGAGCATATGGACATTTTTGTGTTTTTTTAGATCTATCTGAGGCTACAAGATGAAGCAAGGGGTGTCAGTTGCTTATACATTATAAGAAAAAGTTTCAGACTTCTATGAATATCTATGAATGGAGGCTTGATCCTTTGCCTTATACCCATCCTAAGGGAATGCAACAGAGATGAGACAGTCTATTAGAGGGAGATAAGGGAGAAAATATCACTGTAAAGAGAACTGCCAAAGGCCATACTATGCACTGAATCCCACCCCCTGAAGGAGAGAAATTTCTTGTTTAACATAAGCCAAATACATTGCTTGAAAGAAAACTGCTCAGCACTGTGACCTGTGTCCCTGGGTTCTGGTGGACATGGAAGGTTGGAGGACACAGGGACTAAAGCCAGATTCTTGCCCATAGAGACAGGAGGCAAGAAGACAAGTGGAGCCTCCCTGGTGGCAGAGTGCGTAGGAAGGACCACAGTGAGAGAAGCCTCCATCATTGTTGGTAGACAAGGATGCTCATGCTTTACTAAAGGCTAGGAAGACCTGGACAATGTACTCAGCTTTTGATCTCAAAGAGGACTGTACCCAAGAGAGCTTCCTGTCCATGAAAGAAACTCAGAAGGAAGGGTGGAGGTGCAGTGTTGAAGATTGCAAAGAGTCTGTGGGTTAAGAGGGCGGATGGGTGGGCAAGTGAGGTCGGAAGTGACCTCACTGGGAAACAACGCTCTTGCCAAGAAATGGTTGAGAAGTCTCTGGTTGAAGGGAATCACCAAGGGACCCAGATAGAAATCCATTCATAAAAGAAAGAGGCAATGCTTGGATCTGCTGCACTAGGACCTGCTCTGCCCCTTCACCACCATCCCCTTTCTGTCTCCTCTCTATCTCCTAACCCCAGAGGATCTGACAAGAAAATGAGAACCAAAAATTGCAAATCAGAAATCTAATCAAATCTTCTACCCTTTCGTCACAGATTTTTTTTTTTTTAGCCCAAGATAGAGGAAAAGTTAAAAACTGAAAATGGATGATAAAGATACTTTGATATTAAGTTGGATTGGAATTTAAAATTCTTGGAAATAAGACTGTTTAATAATACCTGGAAATAAATTTAAAAATCTATGTTGTATGCCTTAGATTTCATTGAGTGGGTCAAAAAGAAGGCTTCAGAGTAGAATATTAGAAAATATTCCAATGGTTAGTGAAAGGATTTTGCTTCACACTACCAATGTAGGTTGTTAGGTAAACTTGTTACACACACATTTATTTATAAGACATTTACTACCAAGGCAAGGACTTTGTCTACATTAATTTACTGTTATATGCATTATTTAGAAGAATGTTAGTACCTTGGATTTTTGCTGAGTATATTTTCTTTGATAAAGGAATGCTACAAAAATTGAAATAATAAACCATTTTTATGTAGGTATTTTATTTGTTTATATAATTAATTAATTTATTTTTGTGGAAGGAGCTTTAATTTATGACAAAGCAACTATGGGTTCTCAGTTGGGAACCAAAGGAGGGGAAATCCCTACCCCACATTGTACAGTCCATTCTACAGGGCAGCCTTCTCATGACAGGCAGAATGTACAGATTACAGATTACAGAATAACCTCATGGCCATGTGAGGAAGATTTCTTAAACAAGGGGGAAAAACCAAAAGCATTAGCTTAGAGTGGTGGCGCATGCCTGTAATCCTAGCACTTGGGAGGATGAGGGAGGAGGGTCACTTGCATTCTATCCTGGGCTACATAACGAGTTCAAGACCAGCCTGAAACACCTAGTGAGATCCTGTCTCAAAAAAAAAAAAAAAAAAAAAAAAAGTAAGGGAAACTGAATGGAGGGAGGTAGCACATGAGTATAATCCCAGCTACTCAGGAGGCTGAGGCAGGACGAGAGGATTCCAAACTCAAGCCCAGCCTAGGCAATTTAGTGAGGCCCTGTTTCAAAATAAACACAAGCCGGCCATGGTGGTGTAGGCTGGGAGCCCAGCAATTCTGAGAAGCCAGGCAGAAGGATCGCGCATGTGAGCAGTGTAGGCATTTTGGCAAGACTTCACATCAAAATAAGAAAGAGTAAAAAAGCAGCCTGGTGAGTGGCGCACAACTGTAATCCCAGCACTGAGGAGGCTGGGGCAGGAGGATCACGAGGTGGAGCCCAGCCTGCCTCAGCCTGCCTCAGCCTACCTTCTCCTGGTCCTCAGGGGTCACCCCCTTCTGGAATTCAGGGGTCCCAGTGGAGATGGAGAGCATCCTGAAGGTGTACTGGGCATCGGGGGCAGGGGCTGCAGGCCCAGGGGTCCCTTTGCCCTCAAGCCCAGGCCCAGGCCCAGGCCGCTCATTGGGGGCAGGAGCTGGGCAGGCGTGGGGCCCGGAGCAGAGGAGGAAGTGGATGCACTCGGAGGGGCACGGCAGGGGGCGCAGACCCTATAGACACTGCACCCTCGATGCAGGCTTTGGGGCACCACACCGGCACGTGGAACTCCGTTCGGTTGAGCCTGGAGGCCAGGGCCTTCTGGGCCTCGGCAGAGGGTACCTGTCCATCCTGAAATGCGCTTCCAGCGCCCGACGCTGCTCCTGGCTGTAGTTCTTGGCCATGGGGCCCAGGAAGCCAACAGGGTCCTGCATCCTGTCTCCTGCTGTGCTCTAGACATGTAGGTATTTTAATTCTTTGGCACATTACTATTCTGACTCCTACAGGACACATTCTTGTGGCATCCAGTGAGTTGGGTGCAAAGGAAGAATGAGGTAGAGTCTAAAATTCTGATGCAATCTGGCTGCGTACCCAGTGTGTCACTTGACTGTACTGAAACTCACTTTCCTTATCTCTTAAATAAGGATGCCATCACTTAGCTGAGAAGGTCATGGGGAGGAGTCTGTTCATGGTGCATATCCAATTTCTAGTGCATTGTGCCTGTGTACCATCCTTTCTTTTCTTCTTCTTTTTTTTTGGTACTGGGGATCAAACTGGTCCTTGCGCTTGCGCAGCAGGCAGTGAAACCACTGAGCTAAATCCCCGGCCCCTTTCTTTTCTTCTTTTCAGCAGAAAGAATAATTCTTTGTGAGGCCTTGCTGTGGTTTTCCTGTGAGACAGAGCAATTGAACTTTTGAATTCAGAGGGTGGCTGTGATTTGCAGCAGGGACCATGTTTTCTCTGGGAGTTCTCTGGCCTCCAAGGTGATGGATGGGTACCTCTCAGGCATCGTTCCTTGATCAATAAGCCATAAAGGCTCAAATTATTTTGTTAGATCCATTGATTAAATCCATGGAATGTATCCCAACTCTTTTACTGTTCAGGCCAGGGTGGTGATGTTTACTTTCTTCTCCTTGCTACATTCTTTCTTCCATTTGGCTTTAGGGAACTATGTAGTGGTGCAGAAAAGACTACAAGTTGGGAGTGAAAGTTACTATTTCTAGACAATGATGGAAAAATGTTTATTTTGGTTGTCTCTCTCAGAGTGACGCAATACGGATTCCTTCTGTATGTTTTTCCGCGAAGGTCTTTAATGTGTTGGAACACTTCTGTGTTTCTCGCACACATCCATTCATGTAATTATGCATTTACATCATCGTTCAGTAAATATTAATATTGTCAAGTTGCATGGGTGAGTTACGTTTGAATGGCTGTTTCTCTGTGAGACCCTGCTAGGTTTAGCGTCCCAGGAAGCGGCAAGATTTATTAGGTGCTTGACACAGGGAATTTGTTCAATTTTTATTGTTGGAAGACTAAATTGGATTGTTTCTGGAGTAACTTAACAGGTGGGGGCTTTCTTCACTCATTTCACAAATATTTATCGAGTACTTTCTGATGTAAAACATAGTGACTTTCAGGGTTGTCATGTTTATAAAGGAATAGTTAGAATCCCTAGCATATTTTCAAGTATGAAATACATTCTTAATAACTGATAAATATTTTGATCCTTGTTGTTTCCTGATTATTTTGAGCTATGGCAAGGGACTTACTCTACCTATTTATATGGTTGGTTACATTAGAAAATCCTACCACTAAGAATCTTCGGCCCCTATACAATAAATAAAATGGTTTAATTGTTTAGAGCTCTTAGGATTTTACCTTCATCCCCTGTGCCCCAAACATACAGTGTACCTACTTATTTAACTGAAGAAGGATACAACCATCATGGAATTACCCAGTCCCCAAGGATTCTAGAAAGGTTAGGTACCATCAAATCCTACTTTAGTGAGTAAAATTACTCACTAAAGCAAATTCATCATTAGAGATAAAGACAGTTGCTTCCTGCATAAGGTAAGTTGCCTTAGATAGCTAAACATCTTTTTTTTTTCCAATGAGTTTTATGCACCCTCCTTAAAAATGAATCCAATGTTTTGTAATTCTTTCATTTGTGTTGTTTATAGCTTTGCAAAGGAGGTGTTCAACAAAGAACTTTAAAAATTATGCATAATTTTAATGCCATGTTAAAATGGGGAAAACCTAAAATTTATCTTCGTATACTTATCTTCCTCCCTTTTTTCCTCTTTATTCTGTTTTTCCATTTTCACTAATAAATGACTTTCAGATGTTCTCTTTCTGTATTCTGTTGTGTACTTTCCACCTCCTCCAGATGTTTGTTTATAAGTCTTTGTTTCCTTGGACTATATCCCACACATCCCTTATCCTTCTAGTCTTCCACAGTGACTCTGTTACAGGATAAGGGTCTTTCCCATGTATTTCTTCATTGTCTGGTGCTTACAATTTTCATTGCATTGTAAGTACATATGGACTCATTTGTGTTTCCATTAAACTGTGCTATTGGAGGGCACTGTATTGACTTGTATCTCAGTGCCCAGCACAGTGTCTGACATTCAACACTTGCTCCTTAGCAATCTGTCAAGTGAGTGCACCATGGAATAAATGCATCAGTGGCTGGGCTCTTTGCACTGTGAAGGAAAGTAAAACATAGGTAATGACCCTGTTCTTGGGCAGATGAAATAGTTATACTGTAGTTGTGGGAAGAAGAAAATCACAGGTAGAAATATTAGAAATATGGTATATAATATACTATGTTAGCAATACATATGTATATATGAATATAAAGCTAGGATTCTTTTGTTAGTTTTGTTTTTTCTTTTTTCAGTGCCAAGGATCAAACCTAGAGCATCATGCATGCTAGGCAAGTGCTCTAACCACTGATCAATATCTCAAGCCAGACATGGTCATGGTACATTTTAAATGTACAGTTAGAGATGGATAAATTGAGTGTTCTTGATGTATAGAAGGGAAAGTCTGTGTGAGCTGAGATGCTGATTGCCTTCACACAGAGTGTAGAATTTAAGATACACCTAAAAGGATCACCCAGAGTTAAATATAATCATAGAAATCTGACAATTGGCATCACATGTAATGCGTCACATAAATTTGTGTTGTCTTTTGAATTTCACTAAGTTAAATCCCAAGCTGGAAAGTTATGAAATATTGCCAATGAAGGCACAGAAGTTACCAATATTATACTTTGCATAATATTTGAGCTATATCAAATTTACATGCAATGAGTTATTAGTTACCATCAATACTAATTAGAAAATTAATGATGTCTATAAGCATATAGGTTTTGAATTACACAAAGCTTACTTGGAAGAAAAATCTCAAATCCTCATGTTTTGGTATGAGGTAGAAAAGAAAGCAAAACTTCCCATACTCATATATGCTTCATACAAAAAGTTCCATGATTTCATAAATGGCAAGAAGGGTTGTGCTTTTAGAAATTTATGGAGGCAAAGAAAGGTTCAAGGCTGCAAACTTATGACAAGCGAGCAGTGGGTAACTGAGGGAATAGGTTGCTGAAGAAAGACATCATTATGGGGTCAGAAATTGCAGACCTATTGTTAAATGAGGCATGGGACACCACCATTGCCAAAGTTTTAAGTTAATTGCTGGCACTTCTCTTTGTGCACTTGATCAGACACGAGAGGGAGAAATTCTTCTTGCCCTTCATAAACTGTCAACAAGCCAAATGAAATATGTGTCGAGAGTAAATGCAAACCTTTTTTCATAGTTAGAGAAGAACATGATGCAATGATTTAGGCACCTGGAAAGCATAGCTCTCTCCCCATTATACTTATTTTTTATATTAAAGTAATGTACTGATTGTGTACTTGAAAGGACACATTTGGAAAGTCTTCATAAGATTTTCTTCAACTTGACAGTAAAGCAATATATAGCCAATTCTGAATTGCCCATATGTGGATTTTCCCATTTGTGAATTCCCCATAGCACATTTCCTATCTCTGATGGCCTCACCTTGTTGCCATGCACATCCTAGGGATGGTTCTCTTTGCTCATAAAATGAAGAAAGCATTTGAATATGAACCCAAATAAAAGCAAATCTGCAGGTCAATCTGTTGCAGAAATAAAAAACTATCATATGATGATATATTGCCAAAGCCCTCTGGCTGAATGAATGGATTCTTTTATATTCCTACAGCAATTTTTACCAACATTTACCAACATTTATTACATTTTATTATAGTTTTTCATTTGCTTCTCTGACCCCCTAGGCCTGTAAGAGCCAATGGTACAGGGAGACTTTTAATTCATTTTTCTTCCCTTAGCTCCAAGTTCTGTATCTCTTGTTCAATAATGTTAATTAATGTATAGGGTTAATTAATGTACAAATAAATGAATAAATGAGTTTGCATGTATAGTGTTTATTAGGAAATGGGGAATTGCCTGTAAAGAACTTACATTTCATAGAATTCATAGAGTAAATAATCCTAGGGAACAGACAGTGTCATTTGTTTTTAAGTTGCATTTCTTCTTTAAGCAAAATAATTCTGATTTTAATAAAGCACCACTTTGAATCTTACAAAATATGAAGCGGACGGGTATAAAACTGAACTAAGCGAAGAGTGAAGAGGAAATACACAGCTCAGTGTTCTGTGTTTTGCCTGTACCCCGTGTCTCTATGGAGAGCAGTTTGGAACAACATTACCAGTCCAACCTCATAATTTTACAGTCGAAGCCCAGGAGTTCATTAGTGTTCCCCAAGGTTATTTCCCAAGCCAAGACTGGATCTCTGCTCTCATGAATAAACAGTACTTCCCCAGCTCTGGTGCATTTCCCTCTCATCATTATTTCTGGAGCTTTCAAGTCCCCTACATCCCCATTCCCCTTCAACAAGGCAAAGGAAAGAGAGCAGACTGTAGCATCCATTAGTTTAAAAGGGGCAGACTTGTGTGATGAAAGGTCTGCCGTCAGAAATACTCTCCTGGTTTTGCCCTTGCATACCATCACCCTGAGTGGGATGCCGTGCGGTGTGGTCGAGAGCTTATTGGACAGGATGCTTAGCAAGACACAGATGAGATTTCTTAACCTGAATATGCAGTCCTTCTCCCAGGGGAAAGAGTGGTTCCACCAGCTCTTGACTATGTGGTCAAGGGGAATTTGTGTAAGAGAAATTATAGGAATCCATAGAGAATTCAAAACCTCACAGCAGCTAGTGTCCTTCTCTTTTCAACTTTTCTCTGCTTCTGTCAAAAGGCAGCCAACGTGATGGTCTTGTCTTACTCGATGGAGAAGATAGGAATGTTGAATGTGACAAGTTGATGCATATATCCAAGTTTACTGGGAGAAATGGAAGTCTGTATTCCATGGTGGCCTTAATATAAAGGAAAGAGAGCAAGCATTCCAAAGCAGATGGAACTGTAGATAAAGGTGAAAAGGACATATCCGAGGTCACACAATGGTAGGAATGGGACTGAGACTCAGTGCTTTACGGTCAACACAACACAACCATGACATGACACTGAGGCAGATGCAGGAAGCAGGTAACTTCTTCCAAGAAATCCTCAAAGTCTCTGCAACACTGAGCCTTCTAATGCTTCTTCCTTTCCTTTTTCCATGTGTTCTTACTTCTTCCTCCCTGTATTAGTAAGGATTCAGTTAGGGAAACTGAACTGGAATGATTACAATCAAATAGGGGATTTGATGTAGCAATTCATTCTTATGCAAATGCAGGAGCCAGTTAGGATGTAAAAGTTCATTAAAGGGAGAGGATATCAGAGAGAGGTAAGTAATTAGTACTAGGACAGCTGCACAATGCACAGCTTGCAGAAAAATCTGAAGTTAGGCTCATCTAATGCTATGGTAGGAACACAAAGCAAGGCTGGCATGAAATCTATTAAAAGTTGTTAGCTCTCAGATGACTAATATAGGCCGTAGGTCCACATTGGCAGGAAAATGCTTCTCAAGTCATAGCTAATTTAACTATACAGGCTGAGAATCTCTTATCTGAACTGCTTGGCATCAAAAGAGTTTTGCATTTCAAATTCTTTTTTGAAATCAGCATGCGCATAGTGAGGGACTAGGACCAAGTCAAAACACAAAGTTCATTTATGCTTCATATGCGCCTTCTACACAGAGCCTGGAGGTAATTTTATACAATATTTTTAGTGTATTTTGAGTGTGACTCATGATATCAGGTCAGGGTCAAAATGTTCCTGTTGTGGCGTCATGTCAGTGGTCAAAAAGTTTTGCATTTTGGAACATTTTGGACTTGAGAATTTCATATTAGAGGTCTTCCAATAATAATAATAATAATGTACAATAATATGAGTAGCTAATCATTTTAATGATGAGAATTATATTTTCTTTAGGTGCTAATGAGCGATTTCAGTGAATAAATCCCAGTAAAGCCACTGTGAGAGGTTTGACTACAATCCCCATTTGAAGATAAAACAAAAGCTTGGCTTATAGACTCCTTTATGAGAAAATATGTGAGGCTAAAATTGAGACTCATTCTCTAGCATCTATAATTGTAATTTATATGGTCATTGGAAAATGTAAATTAAGACAGGTATGCCTTCCCAAAAATTGTAATAAATATATAAGAAAATTATAATAGTTTTTCACTTCTTTTCGTCATGTGATCCTGTCCTCCAGAGAAAAATCTCTATGTGACTGAAAGTGATAGTTCAGGGAAGATTATCAGGAGAACTCAAATGTTTAATTTTTGTACAAACAAGTCTCAGCTTTTACATTTACCATGAGTATAACTCCAGACAGATTTTCTTAAGAACAAAATCCAGCTGTAATGGCACAGTTGTTATCAGTTACTTCTATGAACCAACATTGTAAATAAATTTTCTCTTTTGGTTACAAAGTAAAAAAAAAAAGATGTTCTTAACTCAGTGCATTCATAACAAAGTATCTTGTGGGATTAGGGTGAGTATGGGTCACATGCATGAGCTGTCAGGACCTGGAATAGGAAAGAAAGAAGAAAAATTGGAACCTTTCAGCACCATTGCTCTGTCTCTAACCACCTCTAAAGTTTCAGTGAAAACTTCTAGGAAATAATGGTGGCTGCTTCACTTTCACATTCCGAATGCAGACAACTTTGTTTTAGACCAACTCTAGCTCAGCACAGTACAGCGAAGAGGGTGTTTGTTAAAATACGTGGTTCCAATAGATTGTAGAGGTACATGTACTCCTAGCACTTTGGCAGGCTAAGGCAGGAGGAAAGCAAGTTTGAGCCCAGCCTAAGCAAATTAGCAAAACTCTGTATCAAAAAAGAACAAAAAAGTCTGGGACTGTAGCCCAGTACAGAGGGCGTGTATTAAACTGCCAGTTCAATCAATCAATCAATCAGTCAATTGATTTATAAATAAATCAATAAAAATTAAAAGGAAAGCAAGAGAAACAAAGACATGTGGTCCCCAAGTATAAATAAATTTGAAATAGAATAATCCAGTACAGTCCTATAACTTAATACTTCAGTGATCATACAGTTTTGTAAAACTGAATGATATGTATCTGTACAGTATAAACTGTTAAAACTTTAAAACTTCTCAAAAAACATACAGGAAAATTTTGCAACATTGAAGTAGCAAAATATTTCTTAGGACACAAAGTAATAGCCATAAAAGTAAAACTGAAAATATTAGAAATCATCAAAATTTAAACTTCTTACTGAAAAACATTGTAAAATGAATGGATAAACACAATTCAATGCAATTCAGTGCAATAGAGTACAAATTAACAAACCAAAATGGAAGCAATATGGGGGAGAAAATAATTTCAATACATGGATCTATGAAGAAGGACTATCCAGAGTATACATGCAACTTATGATGGGAAATGGACAAAAGACACAAGCAGACATTCCACAAAAGAAGATATGTAAGTGGATTGTAAGCACATGGAAAAGTGGTCAATATTTCAATATACACTAAGGAATTTAAAATTAGAATCACAATGAGTTACCAATATATACATATTCATTAAAATGGCTAAAATTATATAACTAACAAAATCAAGTGAAGGCAAGTATGTGAAACAACTAAATTCTAATGCATTACTGGAATGTAACATCACATACATGATTTGGAAATCAAGGTGAAAGTTTTTATGATGTTAAATATGTACCTGCCTTGAGGCCCAGAAATTTCACTTCCAGATATTTAGCAAATGAAATTGAAATGTACACTTATGAAAAGACTTGTATATCAATAAGGATAATAGCTTTACTTATAACTTTAAGCAATCCCAAAGCCTATCACTAGGAGTCCAGAGATCCAAGTTATGATATATTGATCCAATGGAATACTACTCATTAATAAAAAGAAAATGACTACTGACACAACAGGGATGTCATTAAAAAACTTTGTGACACAGAGAAGCTGACAGAGTGCACACTAACTTATTTCATTCATATTTTAATTCTAGAACCACTGGAAATAATCTAGGGTGAAAGAAACCAGAAAGTTAGTTGCCTCTGTGGGCAGAGGGTTTGTGATACTTACCAGGACAGAATAAGAAAGAAGGTACTCTGATGTTGGAAAGTTCTGTTCTGAATGTGGCACAGATAACTTGATTTTGCTTTTGTCAAGTCATTGAAATATAAAACTTATACACTGTACATTTTACTATATGAATATTATGCTGACAATACAGATATTTAAAATAATAATGAATGATACATGTTGTGCTTACACACTGGAGTGCAATGAGAATAAAATTTTGAATTTGCTATTATTTACTATGTTCTACTTCTATGTGAGATTTTAAAAGCATAGACTGTAGCATCAGAACACACAAGTTTATAACTCAAATTAACAATTTTTTAGCTGTGTAATTGTAGGTAAGTCAGTTCTACTCTTTTTATTATTTTCTATTACCATACCAAAGTACCTGAGACTGAGTAACTTATCGAGAAACTAGGGGTTTTGGCTCAATGTTCTAGTACAAGCTGAAGGTCTTGCATGTGAGAACAGTCTTCTTGCCAGGTTTCCAAGGTGATTCAGTGTAGCACATGGCAAAAGGCAGGAAATGTGCACACAGTGAAGTCTCTCTGCCTCTTCTTAGAAAGCCCCCGGTATTTAGTCATGGGAACTCTACCTTGATGCATTTATCGAATTCTCATCTCCTTTCCCCACCTCTAATATTATCTGCAGATTAAGGCTTCACCCTACTAATACTTTACAGTGAGGATTAAACTTCAATGCTTAGCCCCCTGGAGATGCACTCAGAAAATATCCAAGATATAGCTCTCCTTAAACTATTTTCTCACTGTAAGATGGTGAGAGAGTAATACACCTATTTTATAGGTTGCTTATGAGGACTAAATTAAATAATGTGTATGGAACTTATCTAGAACCAAGATCTGCATTGTCTAATATTGTAGCTACTGTCAGCCTATCCTTATAAATTAATTACAATTAGGTAAAACTAATCCAGTACTCAGCTGCACTTAACACCTTATAAATGATCAACAATCACGAGTGTGAACATATAGAAAGAATATTTTCATCATCACAGAAAATTGCACTAGGGGAGCACTACCTTACGGTGCTGAAAATCCTAAAAACATAAATATTAGCCCTTAGTGTTGTTATTGCTATTAAGAGAAAAGCACTCCCCTTGAAGAGTTAGCGTATTATTGACTGAAGTAGCCAATGAAAAAGCTAGAGAGCACTGCAGTTAAACTCTGAGGGATATTACAGGAAATGGGAGGAGGACTTTCTTGGGATGGAAGGTAAGTGGGAAGCAGCCTCCAAAGTGCATCCTGGGTTGCCTGGGTGCTAAAGAGTATGAATTCACATGAGGACCTAGATATGAGATCACACTCCAGCAATGCCCAATCTGTGCCATTATGAGCTCTGCACCAGGAGCAAAGCCTTAAAGAGGCCAAGTAGCCTGTGCTGGGGTGGTGAAGACAGTGTTGAAAAGTACTCTGAGGAGAAAAAAAACCTTCCCACAAAGAAGAAAGAATGCTAACAAGAGTGGCATAGATGAATAGGGGGCATGAATATGGCAGTCATTTAAAAAGAAATGTACTTAATTATATAAGTATATATATATCTATATCCATGTGGTCTAACAACAAAGCATAAAAAGAAATAGCAAAAAGAAGAGACATATTACAGGTAACAACTCCTTTTTGTTCTTCAGATAAACTTTTAGAGTTTATTTTGTCACATCTAAGCAAATGTGTGCATGCACACACATTTCACCTTTTTAATACAAATGGCTTTTGCATTATTTTGCACCTTGACTTTTTTCACAAATGATATATATCTTAGGTATCTTTCCACACAAGAACATACGAAAGTGTTCTAATATTTTCTTTTTACCGTTTTCTTTCTTCCTTTTTTAAACTGGTACATAGAATTCCATTAGTGAATGCATGATAGTCTCCTATTAAGAGTGTCTGTTTCTAATTAACTTTTTGCTATTATGAAATTGCTATAATTAGTAACTTTGTACATGAGTAATTTCTCAAGGGAAAGTGTATCCATAGAATAAAGTTTTAGAAACAGAATTGCACGGCTCTGTGTTTATGATTTGGGGAGCTATTGTCACGTTGCTGTCCACATGATTCTTCCAATTCTGCCCCCTCTGACAATGTATAAGAAATCTCTAACCCGTCCAGCTTCCCACTAAAGATTGCTATGGAATTTTTTTTAGCCAATCTGACAGGTGAATCTATGTGGTTTTAATGTGCTATTCTCTTGTTATGGTTGTGTAAGGAATATTTACTTTTCCTCTTCTGAGAAAACATCTGTGCATATTCTTTGCCTACTTTTTGTCATTGCCATCCTTGTGAAGCATTTTGATTTGAAGTTTTTTTTCTCCCAGTAGTACAGAGTCATTGAAGGCACGGTGTATTCAGATTTGCATTTTAGAATGTTCTCTTTTGCTGAGGGCTTGGGTGCCAGGAAAGATGGGAGACAAGGACACTGGGAGAGGAATACAATTCGTGTGAAAATTTTGAAGAGAGATGATCAGGGCTGGAAATGACAGTTTTGGAGTGGGGATGAGGAAGCTAAATCTAGAGATAATTGGTGGGTAAAAGCTGATTGGATTGGTGGTTTGTTGCTCGATTGGTTTAAAAGAGAAGGAATTGTCTAGGAAGATTCTCAGACTTCTGATTTGAAGGACTAAGTGGTCTGTACCCGGCAATGGCAGTGTGGGAATGGCAGCACATCAGAGAGGGAACATGTGAGATCTTTGGGGAATGTCTATTTAGTTTACAGTGTCCAGAATTTTGGGAGCTATGACAAGGCTAAAGCTGAATATTTGAAATATATATGTGATTTTATTAATCCAGTGTACTTACGGTAACACTGCCTGGGAACAGGGAAAGGGAGAACAGAAGTATCTATGTTGGAAATTCCTGTAACTGTTTTAACAAGTGGATAAGATTAAGTTATAATTAGCATATTCTTTGTTTGAATGCAAATGCTTTTTCTAAAGCTCCTCATTCTTAACTAGGCTAACACTTCCCTTCTTTCCACAGTAATTTGCTTGCCAAATCCTCTCTGTACTATTACAGAAAATCCTATTATAAATGTTCTATGAAACACACTTTTGTCAAGCCGACTCTAGTCCACAGCAGCAAGGTTTGTGACCCTGCTAGGAAGGCCCTCCCAGACCTGACTCAGCTTCAGTAAAGCCTGAGAGACCTTTTGTCATGCCACAGTCATGCTTCTGGGGGAACTGGCTGAGTTTAGCAAATCTGAGGAGTTTCTATTTGGGTTACAGAATATATTCCTCAGGTTTGTGTTGCCAGAAAGTAGCATAGGGCCTATCACATAGTAGGTGCTCAAGGAATGGTTGTTAAAGGAAGAAAAATTGACAGAGGGATTTAATAAATATCAAACATTGAGAAGGAGCTGCTTTTTCTTCCATTTTGTCATCCTGCTTTGTAGTTGATAAAACTCCAGAAAATGGAACAAAACCCTTCCATCTGTTTCTCATGGGCAAATCCTCTGGCCATTCACACATACAGAATAATAATGTGCAATTTTCTCCATAGATTGGGAGAAAGAGAGAATTGCTAACCTAAGATAAATTGTGTCATTGGCAACTTGAATTTCAATTATTTACTCTGTCATAGAGTATAAAGTAACCTTAATGCTACCAAGCCCTCTCAAACATCTTCTCCAAGAAAACCTTTCTCTGAAACTTGCAACCTACAGAAAAATCATCATGAACTACTTAGGAGTTAGGATGGACTACTGGTTGACAACAGAGCATGAGAAATGAAGAATCAAATAGCATTTAATTTTTTTATTTGTTATTTTACTACCAAAATGTGTGGCATCTTCACAAATTACTTCCCCTACAGTTACCTGAAATCTTCAATCCCTGTGAACCTGCCTGTCTCTTCCTACATGTTGAGACTGTCATCTCTGTGCCTATTTTTGGTTTTGTTTTTATTGCAACACAACAGATATTTACAAAAGTAGTAGCTCATGAATGTGCAGATTAATGAATTTTCAGAAAGCAAAGACATTATGTGAACACCAGGGCCAAATAAATTAAAATAAAACACTACCAGAATCTCCACGAGCTGTTTCTTTTGCCCCCTCTCAGGCCCTACATCTCCTCCCCAAAGGCAAGTATAACCACTAGCTTCATTGAACCACCATAAATTTTGCCTCTTGCATGGTTATATAAATATATGTATGGATATAAATACACACACATGGTATAACATATTCTCTTATGTGCCTGATATCTTCTGCTTAAAATTATACATGTGAGATTTATCTATGCTGTAGCACTTCGTGTCAGTTGATTAGTTTCTTTTTTATATGATGTTTCAGATTTGAATATTCCACAGCATTCCACAATTACTCTGTTGATAGACATTTGAGTTGGTTGAAGCTTTGGGTCTAATGAATTGTGCCGATACAAACATTGCATCTGTTATTGCTTATGGTACTCCTTAGTTTTGTTCTTCTCTCCTCCCCAGTTCTTCCCTAAAACTTTTGAATTCCTAACTCAGATTTACCAACTCTGGTTGTTAGGTGAAGCTTTCCATTCCTTGAAACCTCCTTTTATACCTCATACATCACCAAACAGTCCTGTATGTTAATACTATTTATACATTTGAATGATTTCCTTCTATTATATTGTAAACTCCTGAGGATAAGAAACTTCTGATTCACTTTTTAAAAAATAGTGTCTTGCTTATATAAAAAATTAAAGTTTAGATAGTGAATAAATGAATGACTTAGCAAAATCTCCCTCTAATGTATAAGAAGTTATACCAATTTGGTTGAATATGCTCCATTTTGGTGGGGAGCTAACTGCAAAAAGACCTCTGGCCACAGTTAAAGATGGACTTCTATTTTCCAATTGTATTTTTTTTTTTGTACCAGGGATTGAACTTGGGACCTTGCACTTGCAAGGCAGGCAGTGGCGCCACTGAGCTAAATCCCCAGCCCTGGACTTCTATTTTCTACTCAGTAAGATTATTATAATGCTTATAATAGCTAAAATTAATTTTTAAAAGTCAGGAAATATACTCTTGGATGGAAAATCCATAAATGATCTCCTTTGCCACTCTGTATAGATCCTCGGCTGTATCGTTCAAAAGGATTCCTGTGCTTGGTATGATTTCCAGAAATAATTATTTTATACTTATGATGTGCCAGGCACCAGGCTTGACTCGCAATATATTCTCTATTTCATGTATCAGCAGGAAAAAAAATGAGATCATTCTTACTATGGAGTGATTTTGAATTCCTCTGTATAACCATGATTTAGTTCCAATAGCTTCTTTTCCACAAAGAAGGTCAGGACATATTATGCTGCACAGAATTAATTAAGATCAAGAGGCAAAGAGATAGAAAAACAGTAGAAGAGAAAATGTTGGTGTTTAGGGGATGCTAATCACTCACCACTCTCTGTTTCGGCTTCTAAACAATTAAGAGCAGATAAGGAGCCAAATAGCAATTGGAATATTAGCTTTTTAATTGGTTTGGCTGAATTGGTGAACATGACAGAACCTTCTGTGTCTCGCTACAAATGATTGCACCCCCTCCCGATATGAAGTGAAACGAGATGAGCAGGCTGCCTTACAAGTATGGAATCCAGCCACCACTCAGGGTCAGAAAGCAGACACAAGCCCGCTTCACTCAAGGCCAGACTAGAAACAAGGAATATGGAGAGAAACAGGGTAGAGCTTGTTTTAAATTTTTATGTTGTTACTTGTTTTGTTTTGGGACTGTCAGCACATACCCAAACTCAGTAATCTTATAATCATTTCTCTGGTAATCATGTTGAAGAAGGAGCAAGAGGGGAGGGAAGGGAGAAAGATCTCATCCAAGAACCTCTCCTTTCTGGAGAGTGAAAGAGACCTTGTGCTCTGTACAACTGGAGAGTTATGCTATGTGGATATTACTAAGGTTTACCTTAGGGCAGCTGTAGTGACTCACACTGCACTTTGGTCCTTTGGAGCTGAGGAGAATTGCAGCTGAACATAGGGACAAAGACTCGATGGAGCCCTGACCCTATCTTTAGAAGTTGTTCTCCTTTCAAGATCTTGGCATTCTGGGTCTGTAATGACCTCGGCAGCCAGAGGGATCTCTGAAACGTCTTCACGGTCATTCCTCCATTGTCCTGATGAATAGCCTTTGGGTTCCTTCTACTCATATCGATTCTATTATCAAATGATCTTTGTCCACATTGCAGTTGTTTTCCAAACTTCTCTCTCATTCTTTACAACATGGGCCAGGTTGAGAATTTTCTAAGTGTTTACCTTTTGATCAGAAATTCTATTTTATTTTTCGTTACTTATATTCTGCTATAGGAAAAGTCGAGAGTGGGTGTGCCACACCTTCAGCACTCTGCTGAGATATTTCTTGGCAAATACCCTATCTCATTGCTCATAAAGTTCTCCTTCCACAAAACAATAGAACACAAACATAATTCATCCCCGTGCTTTAGCCACTTTATAACAGAGCGACCTGTCACCTGCTTTTTGGTTACATGATCCTCATTTTCATCTGAGACATCATCAGAATGCCCATGGCTACCCTTGTTCCTACTAACATTCTGATTTTGATGTCTGATTGTGGTGTCTAAGAACACTGAGGCTTTCTCCACAGCTCTCTTCTTCTGTACCCAGCCCCGAACTATTTCTGGCCCATCACAATAATACAGGCTTAGTCTAGCCTGATCCTACAAACTCTTCCAGTCCCTGCCCATTTCTGGGTTTCAAAGCTGCTTCTGCATTTCCAGGTACTTGTTATAGGAGTCACACTACTTCTCAGTAATGATTTCTGTCTTAGTCGATTCTGGCTGCTCTTAAAGTAAACTTTAGACTGGATAATTTACAAATAACAGAAATTTATTTCTTACATTTCTTGTAGCTAATAAATCTGAAGTCAAGATGCCGGTAGATTTAGTGTCTTGTGAAGGCCTGGACTCCTCTTAGATGATACTTTCTTCATTGTCACGTGGGTTAAGGGGAGAGAAGCTGGCTGCCATCTCTTTGGTAAGGACATCAATCCCATTCATCAGGATGAATCCCTCATGACTTAATCACCTCCCCAAACCCACATTTTTGTCCTATCATATTGAGGATTAAGTTTTCATTTATGATTTTGGGGGGACATCAGTGTTAAACCATAGCATTAATTTATGTGTCTCAAATTTAAAGTTCAGGGCTTAATTTTTTTTTTTTTTGCTTTTGTATT
This sequence comes from Heterocephalus glaber, assembly GCF_053883595.1. Lineage (NCBI taxonomy): Eukaryota > Metazoa > Chordata > Mammalia > Rodentia > Bathyergidae > Heterocephalus > Heterocephalus glaber. Next base: position 513,280 of record NW_028258161.1, on the reverse strand, counting down.
TTAAGCAGAAAACATAACCATCAAGGACATTTTGAAATACAGAGCACTTTCTAATTAGTTACTGATGAAAAAATATCCTTGAGAAAAGAAAATCAGGATTCTGGGAAGATGGCATAGTAAGAAACACTAGGATGTGTCTCACGTTGAGATAACGGGTTACACTGGAAGAATGGATCTGGTGTAATTATTTTGGAACTATGGAGTCTATTGAAGGCTTGTAACACCCAAAGAAAGGCTTAGACCTAACTTTGTGGTTAATCCTGGTCAATTTTAACACTTAGTACAGTAGCAGCTATTCACCTCCCATCCAGGCCCATGGGAGCTTGATATTGTACACCTTTCTAGAGAAGCCTGAATTAGCTTTTGGGAGGCAGGGTGTACAAAACTACACTGTTTTCCAAATATCAAGGATTTATGTTATGATTATTGGTTCCTGCTTTTGATCACAGCGGTGTTGACAAAGAGGCAGACAGCCTTGGTTGTACCTCTCTCCTTGTGGCAAGCCCCACCCTCTCTGGCTGAGTGACCTTTAAGAGGACTTACAAAACAGACTGCCTTCAATCTCCACCTTTAATTTCTTTTCCTCCTTTGGTCGCCACACTTTAAGGAGTAGGACAATCAAAAGCAATTTAATGAACAGGGGAAATTAGAAAGTGACCACACACGCCTGGTGAAGCCAAAGGCTCAGAAAACCTTGAGTTTCTGCTGTAAATTGACCTTATCACAGTGACAGCTTACAGCAGTAAAAAACCAAGCTATCCACAAAATCAACCAGCAAGAACCCAGGAAACTGAAGTGGGGAGGATTTTATTTCTAGAGCTATTACATCACTGACTCAAATGTTCAGTTTTCAGAAAATCATGAGGCATACAAAGAAACAATATATAGACTATTTAAAAGAAAAAAAAATCAACAGATATTACCCCTGAAAAAGACCTAATGAAAGATCTATTAGGTGAAGAATTTAAAGCAACTGTGTTAAAGATGCCCAAAGAACTAGTAGAAGTATAGGAAGCCAAGAAAGTGGTATATAAACAAAATAGAAGTATTAGTAAAAAATGTAAAAACCTAAAAAAGAAATAAAAAAGGAAACTCTGGAGTGAAAAATACAATAATAAAAATAGAAAAATCACTACCTAGAGGGATTCAAAAGCAGTTTGGAATATACAAAAAGGAGAATCATTGAACTTGATGATAATACAGTCGAAGTGATTGAGCCTGAGAAACAGAAAGAAAAATGTTAAAGAGAGCTTAACTGATCCATGGGACACCATCAAGAAGACCAATCTATGCATTATGGAAGTTTCAAAGAGAAGAGTGAAGGAGGTTGAGAAAATATTTGAAGAAATATTACTGAAAACTTTACACATTTGATGAAAGAGATAAATTAAAACACCCAAGAAGCTCAAGAAACTCCAGAAAAGATGAACCTAAAGATACTCACAGAGACAAATTATAATCACATTTTAGAGAGGAAATGAATCTTCAAAGCAGCTTAGAGAATTAATTTATCGCAACAAGTGATCCTTAATAAAATCACCAACAAAATTTTTATAAGAAACTTTTTGAAGACAGAAAGCAGCAGTCTTACACAGTCAAAATAGTAAAATTAAAAAAACTTGACACTCAAGAAACCTTTATCTAGCAAAAATGTCCTTAACAAACGTGATAGAAATGATGACATTCCAAAATAACCAGAAGCTTGTGAAGTTTGACACTGATAGACCTATCTGGTCTACCAAAAAATTGTCAACGAAGTTTACAAATTTTCTACCCCAAAAGTTGTCAAATGACCAAAAAGCTGGTGAAGTTTGGCACTGATAGACTTACCTGCTCTACCAAAAAATTGTCAAGGAAGTTTTGTTGGTGAAATGAAAGGACACTAGACAGTAACTTGAAGCCAAATAAAGAAATAAAAATCCCAATAAAGGCAAAAACATGGACAGTTATAAAAGCTAGTATCATTGTAATAATACTCTGTGCCTGTTTTCTTTTTCCTATGTTTTATAAGATTAAGATTAAAAAATGCCTATTAGCTTAAAATGTAATATTTTTGTAACTTTGATTTGTAAAATTTATCATCTGAATGATTTAAGAAATGAATGCATTTAAAATAATTATTAATTTACATTTTTAGGACATAATGCATAAAGATGTAATTTTATGATATCAATAGCTGAAAGGCATCAGTAAAAAGCTGTAAAGTATTCCTGTAAGTTAAACTGACATAAATTCAAATTAGAGATTTTATAACTTTAGGATATTAAATATAATCCTCATTGTAGCCAAAAATAAAGTACTTATAGAATGAGGGATGAAAAGGGAATTAAGTTATATTATATACACGTATCAACTCCCCAAAGGAATGTGAATACTATGTACTATGAACATGTACTAATAAAAAAAGAATGTACATCTCGGCTAGAGCATGACTTAGAATTCATTCTCTCTTGGTAATCCAGGGTCATTTTGAGATTTCTTTCCTTTTATTCAGCCATTTCTGCAATGTTTTCAGCTTTCACTAGCAAAGATGTGCATGCATGTATAAATTAGTTTTACTGGTATGCACATGTAATTCATACACTATAAAGTTTATCCATATAATGTGTATAATTTAGTGGATTTTAGTATATTCTGGGTTATGAAACATCACTACTCTTTAAATTCAGAATAGTTTCATCAATTTAAAAAGAAACCCCTGTGACCATTAGCAGTCATAATCCATTTGTCCCCTCCTCCCCACCACTGCCAGGAAGGTAACCAGTAATCTACTTTCTGTCGCTAGAGATTTGTCTAATCAAATAAAAAGAATGATATAATATATGCTCTTCAGTACTTTGATGACTGTCTCCTCTCACATAGCATAAGTTTTTCAAGGTTCATCCATGTTATACCATGTATCAGGATTTCATTCCTTTTTATTGACAAATAACGTCCCATTGCATGGATGTAGAACAACTTGTTTATCCCTGGGTCAACTGATGTGCACTTGCATTGCTTTCCCTTTGTGGTTATCATAAGCAATGCTGATATAAATATTCATGTATGAGTTTTGTGTGGAAATATGTTTTCATTTCTCTAGGGCAGATGTCCAATGTATAGGTATTATATGTTACCTGTGTATTAGGAATGTAATTGTAATAACTCATTTATTATTTTGAAGAACTGAAAAACTGTTTTCCAAAGTGGTGATATCATTTGCATTCTACTAACAGTCTATTAGGGCTCTAAATTTTTTTTCTGTACTTTAATAAATGTTTGTTGTCTTTTAAAAAAATTTAGCCATCCTAGTCTGTGCGAAGTATCATCTTATTATAGTTTTGATTTAATTTTACAAATTACTAATGGAGTTAAGTATATTTTTATGTACCTATTAGCCATTTGTTTATCTTTTTGAAATCTCTAAATTCTTTGCTCATTTGTAAAATCAGGTTGTTTCTCTTTATATTGTAGAGTTGTATGAGTTAGTTATATTTTCTGGATATAAATCCCCTTTTTGTCATGTGATTTGCAGCTATTGTCTCCCGTTCTATGAGTTGTATTTTTACTTTCTTGATGGTATTCTTTGAAGTACAAAGTTATTGTTTTCCAAGGGAAATTTACTGTTTTTTCCCTTTATTTGCTTGCGTCTTTAACTGGCCTCTAACTTTTGATCTCTTTCTCAGAGGATAAAAGCTGTCAGCTCTTCATGCTTTATTCAAGAAAATACCTAAGGGACTTATGTGAAGTCTACAGGCTTATTTGGAAGGTATTCAGAGTTCATTTCCTCCTTAAGTAAAAGATAATTCTTAGTTACACCAAAGAACATTCTTTAAGAGACTTTAAACTAACTCAGTAGTGATCGTAGTTTTTGATGCTGTCAGAGTCAGACTAAAATAATCTCCAATTTATCAATATATAATTCTAAATGAAAACACAATTAAGTTAGATATTTCTGAGGCCCAAGAAAGTTGGATTCTATATCATATGGACGGGTAGCCCTCCAATGGCCAAAAGGTCTGATGCTAGCCAAGACAGCAGATCCACGTTTATATTCAAGAAGGAAAGTAAATAGAGGGCACAATGAACTTCATGCACAATGTATCCTAATATTTACTGAGCCATGCTACTTCTCAGATTCTCACTATTTTAAATATTTTAAAATTATTGCAATCTTCAATTAAAACAAATGTTACAACACATTGAGTTGTGCATTATGATCTCTATTACTCAGATAAAGAAAATGAGACTCAGTGCTTTAAAGTGACTATAAAGTGGTGGAAGCAGAATTGGAACTCTAATGTGTTTGAAGACAAGAATCAAGCTCTTTCGTAGATCAGGAACATATTATATCTAATAGTAGCTTCAATCAGCATAGTCATTTATTTACAAATAGGTGCAACCTTCTATTTGAAAGGTAATTAGATACTTAGGTTGCCTCTACCTAGGGAAATCTGAGTACTGGGAGCTATGAATCTCATGAATCTAAAGGCAGACAGAGGCAGCCATGCAAACCACGAGGGAAACTCCTGTCTCAGATTGACAGCATTGTAGAAGGGTCTGGCATGGATCAGCAAAATAACACATACACATAATTTTAATTTGTAAATTAACTATATTTAAGTACAACTTACATAAAGTGAAACAACTTTCAATGTGTACATCCTTCCTTGGGTTTAAACAAATATATACACTTCTAAAACCATCATAGTCAAAACATAGAATCTCTCCACCAACCTGAGTGCAACCTTTGTGCCACTTTGAAATTTATACATCTCCGTCCAGAGACAGTCATTGATCTGCTTTTTGTCACAACATGTTAGTTTTGTCTGCTCCAGAATTTCATATAAATGGAAATGTAAAGTAGGTACCTCTTTGTGTCTGGGTTTTTATATAGCCAAATATTTTTGATATTCATCCATGTTATTGTGTGCATCAGTAAACAATCCATTAAAATGGCTATGCAATGTTCTTTAAAAAGAACATCCCAGAGTTTTTTTGTTTCTCTAATTTGCCATCTAACCAAATGTTGGACATTTAGATTTTTCCATTTTGGTTATTATGAATAAAGTAGCTATGCACATTTGTGTAGTCATTTCTACATATATGTTTTCATTTCTCTTTTTTCTTTTTTTCTCATTTCCCTTGAGTAAATCTCTAGAAGGAATTGTTGAGTCATAGAGTAGATATACTTTTAACTTTATGTGAAACTACCAATATGTTTTCTGAAGTGGCTATTCCATTTTACTGTACTCACAGCCATGTGTGAAGGTTTCAGTTGCTTCATATCCTCACCAATATTTAGAATGCTAAATATTATAATTTGTAATTTTAGTATACCTACTGGAAAAAATAGTATTCCGTCATGGTTTTAATTTCTATTTTCTTGAAAATGTACGATGCAAAACATTTTTTCATGTGTTATTAGCCATTCATATACACACATATAATATACACATATATGTGTACATATATAGATACACATAATGAAATGTCTTTTTGCTTTTGGTCAACATATTTTTAATCAGATGTCTTCTAATTATTGAGAGTAAGTATTCTTTATGCATTATGTATACAACTCTTTTCTCAGATTTATGTATTGTTAGATATTTTCATCCAGCCTTTGGCTTACCTTTTCATTTTATTAATGCTGTCATTTGAAGATCAGAATGAAAATGAAAATCTGTATAATTGGCTCAATAGATGCAATTGTTCCCAAATTGAAATGGCTAGAGGTTTAAAAATTTTATTATTTTATTTTCTATTATTTCTTGTTTATTATTGATTGCATTAACTTTTACAAAGAAGTATTTTCTTAATGTATTTGGTTTGCTGTAACAGAATACCGTATATTTTAATTGGGTGGCTTATACATAACAAATTTAATTCTTACAGTTCTGGACGCTGAAAATTCTAAGATCAAATCAATGGCAGATTTGGTGTCTTCTTTCTGGCTTATTGAAGGCTTTTTCCTGTGCACAGCGTATGAGCTAGTTCTATGGGGATCTTTTGAAGGGCACTAGTCACATTCTTCAAGATGGTACCCATAGGACCTAATCACTTTTCAAGATCTTAACTCATCGCCATTTGTGGGGTTTGGTGGGGTAAGACTTCAGCTTCTGAACTTCAGAAGGCTCATACATTCAGACAAAATTGCAATTATCATTTTCTTCTTTCTAATTACTTTAGGTATTGCTTGTTCTCTTTTTCTAGCTCCTTAAGCTGAAAACTCAGATCATTGATATAATCTTTCTTTTCTAATATAAATGTTGAAAAGTATAATTTTCCCTAGAGGGAGTATTTTAGGTCTTTCTCACAAATTTTGGTATGTTGTCTTTAAACTTTTATTCATTTCAAATAGTTTAAAACATTTCTTATGACCTATTTTTAAAATCAGGAGTTATTTCAACATGTTTTATTTAATCGCCAAATATTTAGAGATTTTCTAGGTGTAAATTTACTAGTGAATTTTAAATTTAATTTGATTTTACTCTGAGAACCTATTCTCCATGAATTAAAACCTTTCAATTTTTAAAATTTTATGAACTACCATAATGTCTATTTTGCTAGGTAATTCTCCTGAAATTTAAAACAATGTGTATTCTTATATTGAGGACAAAATGGTCTATAATCATTAATAGTTCAAGTTACTTGATAAGGTTGTGTTTCATGTGCTTGGTGATTTTTGTCTTCTTTTCTATTAATTGTTCAGATGAGTCTTGGAAAACAACCTTATGGTTTCATCTATTATTCTTTTCAATTTGGCTAGTTTTAAAGCATATTTTGAAGCATAATTATTAGTGCATACATACCAAGGAATGGTAGATCTTCTTTATTATTTATTGCTCTGTTTTTTCCCACTTTTTTAAGTTTTTGGTTTTTATTTAGTACTTGTTTACATTACACAATGATTGCATTCCTGTGGGGAGTTGGTACATGCATGTGACACAGCTCAGTTTTTATTTGATGCCCTTTCCCTCTCTTCTCCTACTCCATCTCTTGGTCCTCTTCCCATTTGAAAAGATCTAGCTCCCTTAGTCCTATTATCTTTTATTTTGCTCTTTATTTGAATGTTGGGTTTCTCATATAAGATAAATTGTGATATTTAAACTTGCATGTCTTATTTATTTCACTGAACATTATGGTCTCAAGGTGCTTCCATTTTCCTTCAAATGACTCAAATTTATCCTTTGTTAATGGCAGAGTGATACTCTATTGTGTATAAATACCACATTTTCTGTATTCATTCATCTGCTGATGGACATATAGGTTGCTTCTATTAGCTATTATTGAATTGTGCTGCTATAAACATGGGTATGCATAGGATATCTTTAATTCTTTTTGTAATATGATATTTTTAATTCTTTTGAGATATACTGAAGTATTTATTCTTTTGAGCTTGGAGATATAATTTATAATCCTACTCACCAGCCCAGAGGATAGGGCTTTTGGGCCACCTTCTGTCCCACCGCTCCTGGCCCAGAGGAAAGGGGCTTCCTGGCCACCATCCCTCAAAATGCTCCCAGCCCACAGGAAAGGGCTTTTGGGCCACCAACCCTACCACTGCTCCCGGACCCTGTCCCACCTCTCCCAGCTTAGAGGAGGTAATCTGTGCAGGCACCAGCCCCCCCCACCCCGAAGGTGAAATGAGAAAACACGTAAATAAGTCTCAAAACCAGACTTCCAGATCACCTACAGCAACCCCAAAGGGAAATGAGATGGAACCCTCTGATACTCAACCACCTGGACCCACTGAACTGGCAACAAAAGGAGATCTGGAAAAAATGAAATCAGAAATAATTTCTCAGATAACAGGAGAAATTGTGCTCCTAGTGCAAGACATGATTAATAAATCTAGAGAGAACCTCAGGAACATGATGGAATCCCAACTTAGGAAACAAATGGAATCCATAAAACAGAGGCAAATAGATTTCCAGGACATGAAAAACTCCACTGAAAGTCTACACAGCAGAATGAGCCAATGTGAGGACAGAATTTCAGATATAGATGATAAGATTGCAATTAGTGACCAGGAAAAGAAAAATTGCTTCAAAATTATAAGGGAACATGAGAAATCAATCCAGCAGCTGCTAGATGATGCAAAGAAGAATAACATAAGACTGATTGGGCTCAATGAAGAAACAGGAGAGAGTGAAGATGACATAAAAAATGTCTTCACAGAAATAATGGCAGAAAACTTCCCAAGCAGGGGAAAAGAGCTTGACATACAGATAAGTGAGGCATATAGGACTCCAAATAGCCTTGATCAAAAAAAATCTACACATAGGCATATAATTGTTAAGATTCCAGAAACTCAACAGAAGAACAAAGTTCTACAAGCAGTTAGAGAAAAGAAACAAATCACATACAAAGGAAAGCCCATCAGAATCACAGCAGACTTCTCAACACAAACCATCAAGTCAAGAAGGGCTTGGAGTGATATATTCCAAGCCCTAAAAGAAAACAGCCTCCAACCCAGATTGATGTACCCTGCAAAACTATCTTTCAAAATGGATGGAGAAATAAGATACTTTCATGACAAAGAGCACCTTAGGAACTTCGTGAATACCAAACCAGCACTTCAAAGAATTTTACACAATATCCTAGGAACAGACATTGAGGATCACAACCCCAGAAAGCAAAGCAGAACAATCCCATCCGGCATGACAAGAAATTAAATGTAAAGGGGGAGAATCCAACAAAAAGAAAAAGTCATGGCAATGACAAGTCAATACGTTTCAGTTATAACCTTCAATGTTAATGGTCTCAGTTCACCAATCAAAAGAAATAGACTGGCAGAATGGGTCAAGAAGCAAAATCCAACAATATGCTGCATACAAGAAACACACTTAATTCAAAAGGAAACTCATAGACTGAAAGTTAAAGGGTGGAAAACAATACTCCATGTGACAGGAACCTGAAAAAAAGGAGGAGTAGCTATCCTCTTTGCAGATCAAGTAGATTTCAAACCAACACTGATTAAGAGAGATGAAGAAGGACATTACATCCTTGTAAAGGGAAGAATCCAAGAGGAAGAGATGACAATCATAAATATCTATGCACCAAACACTAGTGCACTCAACTATATAAAACAAATACTAACGGACATGAAAAGTCATATATGTACTAATACAATTGTACTGGGGGACCTCAACACCCCACTGTCACAAATAGATAGATCAACTAAACTAAAAATAAGAAATGAAATACTAGAACTCAATCAAACTCTTGAACAAATGAACTTAACAGATGTTTACAGAGTCTCCCACCCCACAAAATCAGAACACACATTCTTCTCAGCTGCACATGGGTCATTCTCAAAAATAGACCACATACTCACACATAGAACATGTTTAAGTAAGTGCAAAGGAATTGAAGTTATCCTCTGTACATTATCAGACCATAGTGCGATGAAATTGGAGATCCATAGCAAAAGAAACTCAAAAAATTTCATAAATACGTGGAAATTGAACAACACACTTCTGAATAACCAATGGGTCACAGAGGAAATTAAAGAAGAAATCAGACAGTTCCATCAATTAAATGACAATGACAATACAACACAGCGGAATCTATGGGACACAATGAAAGCAGTCTTATGAGGGAAATTCATGGCAGTGAATATGGATATTAGGAAAACAGAATGAGCCCAATGAAACAACCTGATGCTACACCTCAAGCTTCTAGAAAAAGAAGAGCAGGACAACCCCAGAGCTCATACAAGGGAGGAAATTATAAAGATCAGAGGAGAAATCAATGCAATGGAGACTAAGAGAATGATACAAGAAATCAATGAAGCCAAGAGTTGTTTCTTCAAAAGAATCAATAAAAGTGACAAACCTTTAGCCAACCTTATCAGAAAAAGGGAAGAAAAGGACCAAATCCATGCAATTAAGAATGAAAAGGGTAAAATTACAACAGACCCAGCAGAAATCCAGAGGATCATCAATACCTACTTCCAGAACCTATACGCCAATAAGATGGACAACAGAAAAGAAATGGACAGATTCCTAGATACATATGAATTACCAAAGTTGAACGAAGAAGACCTAAAAATTCTGAACAACCCAATATCAACCAATGAAATTGAAAATGTAATTAAAAACTTATCAACTAAGAAAAGCCTGGGCCCTGATGGCTTCACTGCTGAATTCTACAAGACATTTAGAGAGGAACTCCTGCCACTACTGTTTAAACTCTTCAAGGAAATTGAAAGGGAAGCAATACTCCCAAATTCATTCCTGGAAGCAAGCATCACCTTGATCCCCAAAGCAGAGAAAGACCCAACCGAAAAGGAGAACTATAGGCCAATCTCACTAATGAACATAGATGCAAAAATCCTCAATAAGATAATGGCAAACAGAATGCAGAAGATCATCAAGAAGATCATACACCCTGATCAAGTGGGATTCATCCCAGGGATGCAGGGATGGTTCAATATATGCAAATCAATCAATGTAATACACTATATCAATAGAGCCAAGGACAAAAACCATATGATTATCTCCATAGACTCAAAAAAAGCATTTGACAAAATCCAACATGCATTTATGATAAAAACCCTACAAAAAATTGGAATAGATGGTCTCTGCCTCAAACTGATAAAAGCCATCTATGAAAAACCAACAGCCAATATCATACTAAATGGTCAAAAACTGAAATTCTTCACACGAAAATCAGGAAAAAGACAAGGATGTCCACTATCACCACTCTTGTTCAATATAGTTCTGGAAACATTAGCCACGGCAATTAGAAAAGAGAAAGAAATAAAAGGAATAAAGATAGGAAATGAAGATATCAAACTGTCATTATTTGCAGATGACATGATACTCTATATAGAAGACCCTAAGAACTCCACCAAAAGTCTTCTAGACTAAATAACCAAATTCAGTCAAGTAGCTGGTTACAAGGCCACACACAAAAATCAACAGCTTTCCTCTGCACAAATGACAGACTCACTGAGAGAGAAATAGGGCAAATAATTCCTTTCACAATAGCATCCAACAACCTGAAATACCTAGGAATCAACCTAACGAAAGAAATCCAAGACCTCTTCTCTGAAAACTATGGCAGTCTGAAAAGAGAGATTGAAGATGATATCAGAAAATGGACAGACATCCCCTGCTCCTGGGTAGGAAGGATTAATATAGTGAAAATGGTCATCCTTTCAAAACTGCTATATAGATTTAATGCAATTCCAATTGAGATCCTAGCAGCATACTTCATGGACCTTGAGAAAACAATCCAAAAATTCATTTGGAACAAGAAGAGACTCAGAATAGCAAAAGCAATTCTTAGGTAACGGAGACATGGCAGGGGGTATCACAATCCCCAACCTGTAACTCTACTACAAAGCTACTGTGATAAAAACAGCATGGTACTGGCAAAGAAACAGACCTGAGGACGAGTGGAACAGATTAGAAGATGCAGAAACAAAGCCAGACACACTGAGCCATCTCATCTTCGATAAAGGAGCCAAACATCCAGCACTATTTATTAAAGAGGCTATCTTTCCTCCAGTGAGGGTGTATAACTAAGTGGATGCACATTGAAGTGATAGTCTTAAGTGAAATAAATAGGACACACATGTATAAATACTGAATAGTTTCTCTGGTGTGAGAAACTGAAAGTGTAAATAAGGACTAAAACGTATAATAAGTCATGTGAAATAGGAAGGAAAGGAGCAAAGGGAATAGAAGTGGGAGGGGCAGGGGAAAGGAAAGAAGGGAATGGAATTAATATGAGAAAATGGAAAAATAGGACCAAAATCTTTGTAAATAGGGAGGAATGGAGGGGTTGAAAGCAGAGCTGGGCAAGGGTGAAAAATAAGAACCAAGAGAAATTATGTAAAGGTGCAAATTTCCAATGATGAATCTCATTATATTTTATACCTAAAATGTATCAATGATTAGAATGAATAATCAAAAATGCAAAATAAGAAGGAAAGGTCCAAAGGGTAGTGGTAGTGGGAGGGGTAGGGGAAAGGAAAGAAGGGAAAGGAAAAATGCTGAGAAATGGAAAAAATGGAAATAAAGTCTTTGTAAATAGGGAAGGGTGGAGGGGGTGAAGGGAGGCCTAGGAATGGAGGGGGGGGGAAGAACCAGGATGCATCATGTAAAGGTACAGGTTCCCAAAGAGAAATGTAAATGTGTTGTATACCTAAAATATACCAATAAAATAATTTAAGAAAAAAAAATGGTGCTGGAAAAATTGGGTTTCAACTTGCCAAAGATTAAAACTAGACTTAGATCTCTCACCATGCACTAAACTAAAATCAAAATGGATTAAAGATCTAAATATTAAAATAGAAACTCTGAACCAATTGGAACAGAGGTTAGGTATAACTCTTGAAGACATCGGTGTAGGAAACGATTTTATGAACAAAACCTCAGTTGCCTGTGAACTAGCACAAACAATCAACAAAGTGGGATCTCTTCTTATTAAAAAGCTTCTGCACAGCAAGAGAAACCACCAGCAGTGTGAAGAGACAACCCACAACGTGGGAAAAAATCTTCACCTGTTCTACCTCAGACAAAGGTCTACTATCTCGAATCTATAAAGAACTTAAAAAGATCAGACCTCCCAAATTTAAAGACCCAATCCGAAAATGAGCATCTGAATTGAACAGACATTTCTCAGACAAAGAAGTAGAAATAGCAAATAAATACATGAAAAAATGTTCAACATTATTGCTCAATCGAGAGATGCAAATGAAAACAATGCTGAGATTCCACTTCACTCCAGAAAGAATGGCTGCTATCATGAAATCAACCAGTAACAAATGCTGGTGGGGCTGTGGGGAAAGAGGAACCCTGCTCCACTGCTGGTGGGAGTGTGGACTGGTGCAACCACTGTGGAAATCAGTATGGAGATACCTCAAAGTACTAGGAGTGGAAGTCCCATTTGACCCTGCTATTCCACTGCTGGGGATCTTCCCCAAAGAAGTAAAAGAATCATACCACAGTGATATATGTGCACCCACGTTCATAGCAGCACAGTTTGTGATAGCTAAAACTTGGAAACAGCCCAAATGCCCATCAACTGGAGACTGGATAAAGAAAATGTGTTATTTTTATAAAATGGAGTACTACTCAGCCATAAAAAATGAGAAATTAGAGACATTTATAGCTAAGTGGATGCACATTGAGGCGATACTCTTAAGTGAAATAAATAGGACACACATGTATAAATACCAAATAGTTTCTCTGGTGTGAGAAACTGAAAGTGTAAATAAGGACTAAAATGTATAATAGGTAATGTGAAATAGGAAGAAAAGGGGCAAAGGGGAAGGAAGTGGGAGGGCTAGGGGAAAGGATAGAAGGGAATGGGATTAATATGAGTAAATCGAAAAATAGGAACAAAATCTTTATAAATAGGGAGGAATGGAGGGGTTGAAGGGAGGGCTAGGCAAGGGTGAAAAATAAGAACCAAGAGAGATTATGTAAAGTTGCAAATTTCCAATGATGAATGTCATTATATTGTATACCTAAAATGTCCCAATGATTAGAATGAATAATCAATAATGTAAAATAGGAAGAAAAGGTCCAAAGGGGTAGGGGTGGTGGGAGGGGCAGGGCAAAGGAAAGAAAGGAAAGGAAAAATGATGAGAAATGGAGAAAATGGAAACAAAGTCTTTGTAAATAGGGAAGGGTGGAGGGGGTGAAGGCAGGGCTAGGAATGAGGAAAAATATGTAAAGTTGCATTATGTAAAGGTACAGTTCCCAATGAGAAATGTAATTGTGTTGTATACCTACAATGTACCAATAAAAGAATTTAATAAAGTGAAAAAAATAAAAATAATATAATCCTACAATCCACCGATTTAGATTGTACAATTCAGTGGTTGGTAGCCTATTCACAGGTATGTGCAAACATTTTCAAGTCACTTCATCAGAAAACAGAATCCCATACATTTTAGATATCAGTTGCATTCCCCTTTCTCTTTGCCCATAGCAAACATATGCTGCTCTCTGTCTGTACACATGTGCTTAATCTACACACTTAATGTAAAGATAATAAAGTATAGAATTTTGTGCCTCAATTCTTTGACTTAGTACAAGGTTTTCAAGGTTAATTCATGTTACAGGGCGTACAAAACTTATTTCTTTTTAATAAATAATATTCCATTGTATGAATTTAGAGTTATCTGTTTACCCATTTATCCTTTAATAGACATTTGCCTTGTTTTCACTTTTTGGTTATCATGAATAATGCTGTTGGAAAGATTCATATACAAGTTTTGTGTGGACATTTATTTTAATTTCCCTTGGGCATGTGTCTGATGTGTAAATATCATCTATTAGCTGGGTCATATGGTAACTCTATGTGTAACATTTTGAAAAACTAACCAAAATGTTTTCCAAAGTGGTTACATCATTTAACATCCTATAGTCAATAGAAGAGTTTCCCAGAAAATTCATGTTGATTCTCGAGGACAATTATTATTACACGTCTTTTTAAATTTAGTCACTCTAGTGGATGTCTAGTGGATGTGAAGTTGTACATCACTGTGCCTTTGCTCTGATTTACCTTATGAATAATCATGGGGAGGAACTTTTCTTGTACTTATTGTCTATTTGTTTACTTTTCAGATTCTTGGCCCATTTTGTAGTTGGGTTATTTTTTCTTTTTATTTTCAAGTAGTAAGTATTCTTTGTAGATTCTAGATAGATGTTCCTTATGTGATACATGACTAACAATTCTTTCTCTCCTGCTTTGGGATACATTTTCTTGGTAGTGTTCTTTGAAGCACAGCCGTTTAAAAAATATTTTGATGAAATACAAATCAAATAAATCTTTCCTTTGTGATTTCTGCTTTTGGTGTTAAATTTAAGAATTCATTTCCAGATCCAAGGTCATGAAGATTTATTTACCCTTATGTTTCTTTTAAGATTTTGCTGAGTTTTAAATGTCTTGCATATAGGATAGGTCTTTATTTTAATTTTCATATATGTTGTCAAAGAACTTCATTCTTTTGTTTATGGGTGACAAAAAGGTCCCAGCACCATTTATTGAAAAGATTGTTATTTTTTCATTCAAGTATCTTGGTCCCCTTGCTGAAAATGAGACGTTAGGCACATAGTTTTATTTCTGAATTCTCTTTCAGTTCTTTTGATTGTTATGTCCAGCTTTGTTAGTACCTCAGTCTAATTGCTCTCTAGTAAATTTGGAGATCTTTCAGTCTTCCAACTTTATGTTTTCAAGTTACTTTTGGCTATTTTGTCTCCCTAGCATTTTCATATAAATTTTAGAACCAGCTTGTCCTTTTCTACAAAGCAGTGGGCTAAAATTCTGACCAGGATTTTATTAAGTCTGTTGTGTAGCGTTACCATCTTAAGTCTTCAATTCCATGAATACTGGATAGTTTTAATTCAAATATTCTTGAATTTCTTTCAAAAAATTTTTGTAATTTTCAGAATACATATTTTGTACTTTACTAAATATATATTAGGTATTTTATTTTTATGCTATTGTAAGTAGTATTGTTTTCTTAATTTAATGTTTTGGATTGTTCATTGAATTGGTATAGAGGCAAAATTTATTTTTAAATATTAATATTGTACCCTGCTATCTTGTTGATCTTCTTTATTAGTTTTCATACTTTCTAGTATATTCCTCTAGTATATTTTTATGTCTAAGGTTATGCTTTTTTCAAATATAGATAATTTAACTTCTTTCTTTTCAATGAAGTGCTACTAATTGATTAACTACTTAAGGAAGCTGCTGGAACCTTGATTACAATATTGAACAGAAGCATTTACATCGGAAATTCTTGTTTTATTCCTGATTATGTTATATGTGTCTGTGCGTGTACTTGTGTATGAACGATCTAGTCTTTCATTATTAAGTATGATGCATTTTATAAGTTTCAGGACATTCCTTTCTATTCCTAACCTGTTGAGTGTTTTTATCAGGTAAGTGTTCAATTCCATAAAATATTTTATCTCAGTGGTCACCAGCTATTTTGGTACCAGGGACCAGTTTCATGGAGAACATGTTTTCCATGGACTGGGATAAGGGAGGGTTGAGAGGGATGGTTTCAGGGTGATTCAAAAGAGTGTGCAACCTAGATCCTTCCTGTGGAAAGTTCACAGTAATGTTCATGCTTGCCTCCTGCTATGCAGTCTGGTTTCTAACAGGCCACCAACTAGTACAGGATCACTACTTTATATATTAAGATAATCATGTGTGTGTCGGTCAGCTTTCCATCACTATAACAAAGTATCTGAGATAACTGACTTATAAAGAGAGAAAAGATTTATTTTAGCTCACAGTTTCGTAGGGTTCAGTCCACAGTAGATTGTTCCTGTTCTTAGGGCCTAGTATATCATGGTGGGGCCATGTGCCAGAGAAAATTGCTCATATCACAAAGATGAAGCAAAGCATGAAGAGGAAGGGCCTGGGGCCTGACTATCCTGTTGGGGGCCCACTACCAGTGATGGAAAGACTCCAACTAGGCTTCACCACCTCCAATAGTGCACTCTGGAACCAGGCTTTTACACATAGTGCTTTGGGGGAACATTCAGCATCCAGATTATAACAGTGGTCTTTTATTCAATTATTATATATTGTATTAATTGATTTTTTGAATGTTAAAACATTATTATATATTATAGTAATTGATTTTTGGATGCTTATCTGGAGTTACATATAATATCATTTGCTTTCAGCCTGAAGCATTTTCCTTATCATGCTTCTATTCTTAGTCTGAAGTGAGGAATTCTATTTCTTTGTTGAAATTATCTTTATTTTCCTTTAATTGTTGAAGGATATTTTCACTGGTTAAGGAATCTTAGATTGACAGACTTTCTTAGTGTTATTTATTTACTTATTTCTTTAAAATAATTTTATGGCTCTTGTAATATGCTTTTTCTTCCTATTTTTCTTGGTCAACCTAGCTAAGTGTTATATTAATTTTGTTGATGCATTAAATCAGTTTGGGTTTTATTGATTTTTCACTATTGCATTTCTATTCATACATTTCTGCTTTTGTACATAGTATTTCCTTCTATCTGCTTGCTTTACTTTGCTCTACATTTTCAGTATCTTAAGGTGGAAGGTCAGGGTATTGATTTCAGATATCTCTCTTGTTTAGTATATACACTTACGGTTAAAATTTTCTTGGAAGAACCATTTTAGCTATATTCCAGGAGTTTTGCTATGCCATGATTTAATTTTCATTCAACTGAAATTATTTTCTAATTTCTTTCTCTAATTTTTCTTGTCACATTACTTTTAAACCTCACATTAGTGATGGCAAAATGTTTAGAGCTTTCAATGATACAAACAGCCCACTGTGATACATGTGCAGTAGGTTTGCCACCACTGCTACAATATAGATTTTTTCATATTCTTTTTAAAAATTATATTTCTCTTTTAGGTTCAGCTTTAACAGGGAATTTATGTTTAGATTATGCTTCAATCTGGCAATTCATTCCTATCATTGCAGTATTCACACTATTTAAATTCAACATAATTGCTGATATTACTGAACTTTCTGTAATTTGATACTAACCTTTATTCTCTGTGTTCTTGTTTCTATTTTACTCATTTTCTGCTTTATTTAAAACAATTGCATATTTGTGAATTTTATTTTATTCATCACTGTCTTATTAATTATACTTCTGTGTTTTTTTTTAGTTGCTGTTCTAGTTAAAATATAATCTTTAACTTATGCTCTATCTTCAAATATTTCATCAGGAAACTTATAATGTAAAACATTTTCAACATTGTCTGATTTTCCCATTAATTTTTGTTATTGCTTTCAAATTTTTAACTTTTGTATATTTGTTAAATTCCATAGTATATTATTTTTGTTTTAAATAATCAATTGTTATTTATTTAAAAAATACACCCTACATGTTCTTTGTTCATCTTTCCATTTACTATTCAGGGACTCTTCATTCCTCATCATGGGGACCGATGTTTTCATCTAGCATCATCTGCTTTCAGCCGGAAGCGCTTTCCTTATCATTTTTATATTCCTGATCTGAAGTGCAAAATTCTCTCAGTTTCTTTGTCTAAATTATCTTTATTTTACTTTAATTGTTGAAGGATATTTTCACTGGACAAGGAATCTTAGGTTGATAACCTTTCTTAGTGTTCACTTATTTACTTATCTGGGGTGTCTTTAGAGCTTTAAAAATGTCCTGTTTTTTTTTTCCCCTTTTGTTCTCTACTTTGCATGCATAACATAGAGAACATGGGTATTTGAACTAACAACTAATATCTGTTTTATTCATTTTTAAAGTGACATGATGGGAGAAAGGACCAAGTCCTCAGAAATAGCAGTCTAGATTGGGGGATTGGAAAGGGTCATCGGTGTTTTGAGTGGGTTAGGACCAAAGACATTGCTTTGAGGCTGCATCTGCACAACAATCACACTGTTTTCTCTTGGTAACATGGTTTTTTGGGTAGTTTTGAGTGAATAAATGAAAGTTCTTTAGCTTTCCTTCAAGCCACTCTTTGATACCTGAACTGGGGACCAGAGGGTTAATGGAGTGATGCAAGGGAGTGATTATAAAGTGGCCCACAGTGTGATATCTGGTGAATCCACATTTGTGTTAGATTTGTGACCTTAAACATGTGTGTACTTTAAACTTCTCATCAGAAAAATGGAGATAGAAGAATACCTACATTCAGCTAGGCAGGGTGGTGACCCTTTAATCCTGCACTCTGGGAGGCTTAGCCAGGGGGATCACAATGTCCTCCCTGTCTGAACAACTAAGCAACTGTGCAA
This sequence comes from Heterocephalus glaber, assembly GCF_053883595.1. NCBI lineage: Eukaryota > Metazoa > Chordata > Mammalia > Rodentia > Bathyergidae > Heterocephalus > Heterocephalus glaber. The sequence goes on along the minus strand of NW_028258161.1, from coordinate 494,562 downwards.
GACTAGGTCTTAAAATGGGGAGATGGATGGGGAGAAAGCTCAGTGTGAATGTCCTGGGTTCAAGCCCCACTTCTGGGGAGGGGCGTTTCTAGAGTATGTGGCTTTATACTGAGTATGTTAATACATGTAAAGTACTTAGAGTAGTGCCTAATGCATTTTAGTGCTCAGTACATGCTTCTTCCTGCTCTTATTTTTATTAGTGCAGTTATAAGCCATGCCTTCTAAACATGTCAAGAACAGAAATAAATTCTGAAAAGGAATGATAGATATTAAGAAAGTAGTAGAACAATGGTACATAGATCACACAAATACTGAATATATATAGAGAGAAATATAGCAGTCAATAGAACAAAATTTAGTAGGACAAGAAGCTTCTGTCTGAGTTGGAGCTTAGCATTCAAGATTTTTAGAGTGATAAAATTTCTGATGATAAAATAGATGTTTTCAAAAAGGGATAAAGTGGTAAGTTTTACTATTGTTCTTAATTATGCAGTATCTTTCCTGGACAACTGATTGTCATGCATCATTTCCCCTTACATGTGCTTTGTTTGCACTGCTTCCCCATGGAGGGGACACACTTCCCTGCTCTACCAAGTCAAGTCAGGCTTGGCCATGTGACCTGCTGTGGTCAATGGAATGTGCCCAAAGGTACACTGGCCATTATTAGGAAGTAGCTTTCAAAGCTATCACATAGTTCTGCCTTTATCATCTCCTGCCACCATGCTTCTTGTTTTTGCTGTCCCACAAACCCGGTATGCTGTAGACAGGGCCTGTTCCTTCAGTCTAGATCCAATGGCATTCAGAGCAGAGCTATAGATTTCTAGTAACTGCCACTTAACATGAGCAAAACATAACCTATCTTTTACAAGGCATTGAGATGCTGGGTTGTTTGATAGCACCATAAAAACAAAGACAGAATGGCTGGTGCAGATTGGAGGAAATAACCTCTGGAGATGAGAAACTTAAAGACATGAAAAGCTAAGGTTTCAAGAGACCAGGATCATCTACTTGAATACTGAAATTTCAAAATACAGTGATTGGAGTTAGATTGTAAAGGAATACTGTAAGCTAAGAGTTCAAGATATTGATGCATGATTACGTGCTTATAGAATATTGGTAGAAAAAAAAGTGACATTGGATGATCTAGAGGTGGAGGGATTTTATAAGAGAAACAGAAAATGCAGTTGGTTATAAAGAGCAAGAAGAATTAATTGTACCTCATGGTCTGCTAGCACAAAATGTATCAGCTTATATATATATACACACACATATACATGTATATATATGTGTATATATATGTATATTTTGGTACTGGGGATCAAATTCAGAACCTTACACTTGCCAGGCAGGCTCCAGAAACACTGAGCTAAATCCCCAGTCCCTGCATCAGCCTATATTGATTGTAAAGGTTTATATGCAAGGTAGGGACTTTGAGTTGGGATTTTTTTAGTAAATATAATTTCACGAAAAGAATATGAAATGACATAGGGTCATATGAGAGAGATTAGGAGTTCCAGAAGACAGTGAAAAGGGTTTAGGGGAGCAAAAGGAGTGAAGAATTGGGTCAGATTAGTATAACTGTGGAGAATATGTTATTTGGAGGTAGAATGATGAATAGGCCAGAAATCTTGGACTTCTGGATATGATTGAAGTCCCAGAAATGGGATACTGTAGGGTAGTCCTGGTGGGAAGCTGGCAGCATGGTTTTGAGTGCTTCCTCTGATGTTGTAGTAGTGTCCAGGTCAGATAATCCTCTACATTCTAGTTGATTTTTAGATAACCTCAGAAGGTTTTAAGGTTTTTCCCCTTTGCCTATGGATTTCTCTCCAACCTCGCATTCCAATCCATACATATTAATGTTTCTAGTCTCCCACAGTCAAAGTTCTTTTCATGTAATACCAACTTTGCATAGAACACCAAATGATTCAGGGATTTTTCTTTCTTGCATAAATTCCCTTTCAGAATGGGCTTTCAAAAACAATACTAGGTCCTTGAAAGAAATACATGTAATTATAAAACCTCATTTAGCTTATCTCTGCCTGTGCAGATTTGACTTTTTCAACTTAGGTCTTCATTGTGGATACAGACAGAGAATTTTAGGATCTCAAGAGATATTATCTGAATATGAATAGGTGCTCATGATAGTAATAAATTATCATTATATATCATTCTATCATGTAACATTTTGTACTTTCTGTTTTTATTACAAAATTATTGCTTGGTAAAGTTGGGAACATTAAAAATACACATTAAAAATTAAACAAAAATGGGGTAATTGCCCTTGCATGAGCAATTGCTGGTGTATTAAATTGCTTACTCTCTGAATATTGCTCAGTGTTTAAACACTAAAGTAGCAGTCATTAAGATTACCAAAATGATAGTTCCCATCTATTTAATACCTCTCCATAGTGACCTCAGGTAAGTAAATCATGTGTTGAATGCTGTGTCAAAATAAACATAGATCTTGAAATCTTCAAATGAATTTTAGCCTTGATTGTTTTTCTCTGCAAATATTGTTCAGTGAGGTCATCTTCACATGGACAAAATCTGGTTTTGTGGTTGGCTTCCATTTTTAAGACAATGAAATGAAATCTACAGACATTGATTTCATATAGCAGAATAAAGAAACAGATAAATGCTCTATACTCTAAAGTGGGGCTTCCTCTTAGTAGACAAGAAGTTTTGGAGGAATTCAAAGCTGCCAATTGGGAACAAACGTTTTTCCTTACCACTGTCCTTACTGATATTCTCTGAAGGGAAAGATGCAAATGGGTGATGATGGTGGTAGTGATGAGAAGATAGTGACAATGGTAGATTGTTTCTTTGGTGCCAGCTAGTTTCATTATATTGGTATCCTCAGAAGACCTAAAAGCAAAGTTGGCTATTGATGCTCAAGGAGGTGACATGACATGTCTGGAAATCACAAAAGTTGCAACTGGTGGGTATGGTTTGATTGAAAATGTCCCCTAAACTGATCATATGTTCAGAGGTGGTGCTTTTAGAAAGTGATTGGAGCATGGGGATGTACATTCATCAGCGATTTAATCCCTTGATGAATTCATAGCTGAAATGCCGTCAGATTAGGGCCTGGATGGAGGAGGTGGGCTGCTGGGCATGTGAACAAGTAGAGTGTATTGTTGACCCTAAGCCCTTCCTTTCTCTCTGGTTCTTGCTCATTTTCTCTATTTCTGGCCACCATGAACTGAAAAGCTTTCTTTTGCCATGTTCCTCTGCCATGTTGTTTCTCTCATGGATCCAGTCAACTATGGATTGAAATCTCTGAAACTAAGAGGCAAAACAAACATTTTCTCATTTAAGTTGCGTATGTCAGATGTTTGGTAGCAACTATAGAAAGTCAACTGAATCAGTGGATGAATGAGCATGCAGGACTGTCTGGATGTCATATTGACTCACACAAATTTGTACACCAGTCCAGGTGTTATTGTTATTTTCTTGCTATTCTTTTTGATGGGGCAAAGAAAAACTTCTTATCTAATTAATTATTATTAAAATTTCATTACCATAGTAACAAACACTTCCATGTTCATGATTTCTATTGATTGTCACAAAAAGCCATAAGGTAGGCATTACTGCCAACCATAACATCTGAAGATCTCAAAGTTCATGAGATGGGCTGAATGCCACATAACTTGTAAGGGCTAGAGCTAGTGATTTTGCCCATGGATTCTAATTCCATGCCTTTGTAGTTCTCATATTATATTTTTGTGCAAATAACATTTTACAGACTATTTTGTGCATATTAATTAATTATACTTGCATGGTACCACATGATATCATTGTATTAATATAAAGTTTTATTAAGATTTATCTAGAAATTGCTCATTTTTAGGCTATTATAGATCATTCCAGAAATCTGTCACTGTTTTTGTTACCAGATAGAATGTAGCCCTAAAATGGGTGCCAACAAATGTCATTTTTAACTTTTTATTAATATATTTTTTTGGTACAGGGGATTGAACTCGGGACCTTGTGTTAATATATTTTTATGAAATAAAATAAATACATTCATCCGGAGGAGCTGGAGCATATGCATATCACATCTTGATCCTTTTAACTTCCCCTTCTCCTTTCTTCTCTCCTATCTTCTCCTATCCTCAGATCCCCTTCCCATATCCACATAACTTATCTGTCTGTAAATGTGTCTTAAAAAATAAAATATCTATCAGTAAGCAAAAATCTCAGTCTTACTGGTCACATGAAGGTATTCAGGATACAAGGTAGATAATGTAGACACTCTTGGTTCCCTCTCTTTGCCAGCTTCCATTGACTAGGAATGATACCCTAAGAGTTTTTTCTTCTCTCTTGTGAGTTGCCTAACATCATTTTACTGTTTAGAAACAGTGCTATGACTTGAACTCAGATCTCTGTGTCCAAACCCAATGTTCCCACCAGCCTGTCATGCCAACTGCCCGAACTCTACGATATGAGAGACCTTCAGGTCTTAGTTCACCACACCTTCTCTAGGTGAAATCATTTCTATCTTTCTGTGCTCCTCTTCCCCAAGACACATAAGAAACATTTATTTATGTTTCATGACTCAGCTTAAATATTACTGCATTTATTCAACACCATTTATTGACCAGTAACTCTATACTAAGGGCTACAGTAATGCTGAGGAGAAAAGTCAATTAGAAAGACCCCATTTCTGGTCAAAAAAAGCAATAGGGTGAATGTGGGGTGGGGCGAGGACAAATCAATAGCTGTGTGATACATGGCAAAGAAAAGAAAAGGAAAGGGAGAAACTGAAGAACTTTAGCATTGTCTCCTGGTGTGTCTTCTACCATCCCAAGTTCTGTGCTATTAGAGGGAAAAGCCTAAGCCCCAGCAGTAGTACCTATGCTAAATGTGAGCTTCCAATATATTCAAGCTCTGTATAGCAACCACGAAGTTCTCTAGTGCCTAGAGTGCTAGGAACCCAATAATATTAGCCCTATAATGATTTTAACAAACCCTAAGTAGCCACCATACTAAAGTTGACTGTGCTGTGATCATAATTAGATTTTACTTCCCCAAAGAATTAAAAGCATCCTACCACAGTGATATATGTGCACCCATGTTCACAGCAGTGCAATTTGTAATAGCTAAAACTTGGAAGCAGCCCAATTGGGCATCAACTGGAGACTGGATAAAGAAAATGTGGTTTTGTTATAAAATGGAGTACTACTCAGCCATAAAAAATGAGAAATTAGAGACATTTATAGCTAAATGGATGCACATTGAGGCCATACTCTTAAGTGAAATAAATAGGACACATGTATAAATACCGAATAGTTTCTCCCACTAGAGAGTGGGAGAAACTGAAAGTGTAAATAAGGACTAAAAGGTATAATAGATAATGTGAGATAGGAAGAAAAGGGGCAAAGGGGAAGGGGAAGTGAAGGGGTAGGGGAAAAGAAAGAAGGGGGTGGAATTAAAATGAGAAAATGAAAAAGTGGAAACAAAGTCTTTGTAAATTGGGAGGGATGGAGGGGTTGAAGGGAGGGCAGGGGAATGGGGAAAAAAATAAGAACCAAGAGAGATTATGTAAAGGTGCAAATTTCCAATGGTGAGTGTCAAAGGGCTCCTATCCTGCTCTAGTAAGCATCGTCTCCCATGTCAGACAACCACAGGGCAGCCTCACCTCACAATGTCTCAAGCCTTATCACCAAGAACACTCACCACCCCGATGTTAAACCTCTGCCTGCTGACCTCCCTGCAGACCGGCCCCCCCATCCCCAGAATCCCATGCTGCCAGGGTCTCTTCTGCAGGAGTGTCCCACCCTCAGTCTTTCTGTTTCATGCACCCTTATTCTGCCACTGATGAATACCCCTTCGCCCTGGCACATGAAGCATCTAGCCATTGGGAACTGAGCAAGTCACTGAAATCTTTTGACCCCATATCTTTGTGTAAGAAAAATCACAATTGTATACTGAAAAATCATTGTAAACATGAATTTGATCTTTTTTTCTCATATAGTTTACATTACTTCTGTGACATTCACCTCACACTGCTGGTGGCAAGATGAGTAGTGTGAATGTTTTCTACATCTTTTTGGACTCTAATCTGAAGAAGGAGTACATCATCTCTCCCATGAACCTTGAAGATAATATAGATAAATAGGTAAAGGGTTATAAAGCTTTATATGAAGAAAATAACACTTTTGTGCCCTTAAGTCCTCTTCAATGCACAGTTTTTTTGTTTTTTGTTTTTGGTACCGGGGAGGGGATTGAACTCAGGTCCTTGAGCTTGCGCAGCAAGGCGGCGAAACCATTGAGCTAAATCCCCGGTTCCTGTTGCACAGTTTTAATATCATTTTCTCTCTTTATTGAGAAATTGCTTAAAAATAGATGAGTTTTTCTGATCTGCTTCTCTTATTTAGAACTAGGTTTCTCTTGCATGTTTCTGACTTAGTCATCCAACACCAGCCTTTGAACAGTCAGAATTGGAGCTGCAGGTTTTGGAGCTGACTTGGGGCTGGGAATTTAGTAAAATCATTTCACAGCCATGATGCCCTTGACCAGATTTTCTTTTCTTTTCTTTTTCATTTTTGTATAAAACCTGCCACCTGTCCCATTTTCCTCTATGCTGTCCCTATTTAGAGACGTGAGGCCCTGGTCTGGTAGGTAGACTGCCAGGGTTGTGAAATTCTCTGGGCACTTTCTCTGGGTGCCATGGCTTCATTCCCACTGGCCAGTCTGCTTACTGTTTAATAACAATTATCAAGAGCATGTTATTTGCAAAGCACAGTGTCCATTTAAAGGAAAAAGGAACTAGTACTTCATAGATGTACATATTTAAAAAATATATTTAGACTTGAGAATTTCTCTCATGCGTGTCCCCATGAAGAATTTCTTGTCTAAGATAGGATAACATGACATCTTATACATTAGCATTCTTAAGAGTATAAAATGAAAAGTCAGGGATCAGGCAACTTCTATTTGAATGCAGGGTCACTCCTGAACCAAGCAAATGATTCCTAAGCCTGAAATTTGTTTCCAGGCTGATTCACCTGAAAATCTCTGATGTGTTCAGGCCCATAGTTACAGCCAACTTGCGGATGATTATTATGAAGAATGATAACCAAACATTATGACCATGTCTACACGTGGTCAGTGAATCAAACCAAATTGGGAGTTTAGTCATGATTAATTTTCCTGGCATCCTGCTAGGTGATGATTGTTTTACAGGAGCAAATGAGGGGTTCTGTGAGTGGTGGCGATGCACCCCTGGCCAAACTGGTGACTGTGTCTGCCACCTGGGGTTTTGATGGCTGGAAGCTGTGTCCTGGTTTCTGGCCAGCTGACTTGGCCACAGTCTGGCCCCAGAGCCGATGATATTCCCTAAAATCTAGACCAAATGTGCACTCCAGTCCAACCTACAAGGATCTCGGACAGACCTGTGCTCTTCTCCATTCCTCTGCTTTCTAGTTTTATTATTTTGGATGAAAGAAATATTTATTCGCTCTAAGCCTCAGTTTCTTCATATGCAGTATATGCAAAATACCTGCTTCACAGGGTTGTTGCAGGAATCATGGGAAACTTAAAGTTACTAAAACATAGGGTAGAACTCCAGTAAATGTTATTTTCCTTTTGCCACATCATCCGTTCCTTATCCATAGCTGTCATATCCCTTGGCACAGCTGAGATCTGAAAGTTTAATTGCAACAATTATTCACTGGGGCAAAAACATATCCCTGGTTGAATCCAACCCTCCACCCACTCTGCTGCGCCCACACAGCAGAACCTCTGGAGGAAAGCACACGCATGCTGCTTGACTTTACTCTCATCTCCAGTAAATACAATGGGATTCCCGACAGCAACGATCCAGCACAGTCACTCTTCCCCCCTTCCCCATGACAACGGAATACTCTTTTTTCCCCTAGAGCACAGTCATTTAGTTCTCAACTACATTCTCAGTGAGTGAAACTGAAACAGCCAGAAGATGACTTCTGCAAGCTCCCACCCTTGCATCTATGCTTTCACCTCTACCTGGGGCACAGACTCTACCTCCTTTCTTGTTTCACAGATGAACTCTTTGCACTGCATAAGGCCATCTTCCCCCTTAAGCATAAACTTCATATCCCCCTCACTGGATTGTCTCTTTATTGGACCTTCCTGAGCATCTTATATATGTGGGTTGGTTTGTGATATTTAAAAAAATAAAAACTGTTGTGCTTTCCGCTTTTGGCTCAGCTAGGGTCTCACTTCTTGCATGCAAATCTCAGTGACACAATCGTCTTGAGCTTGCTGTCTCAAGGTCCCTTGCATTCTTTCTACACACTGCAGTCAAGACTACATCATGCAGCTGAAGTCACCCTTGCCATAGTCACGCATGTCCTTAATCTCGCAATAATCTTGTAACTGTCATCTTAATTGACCTATTAGCAACATTTGGTGCAGTTGATCATTTCCTCTTCCTACCTGTACCTTTTCTTCATCCTCCATCTCTTGGATTTTCTCCAGCCTTATCTGTCTCTCACTTGTATCTCATTTCATCAAACACCAGAACTGCCACAATAAGGAACACAGCAATGTCATCTTCCTAATTGTTGAGACCACACAATTTGGAGTCACTTGTGATTTTTCTTTTTCTTATTCCCTGAACCTAATCCTCTGTAAATTTTATTGGCTCTGTCTTCAAAATATATTCACAATCTGCCCTTTTCTCCCTTCTATGCTACCACCCACATCCAAACCACGATATTCTTTTCTCTGAATTATTGCAGTTATTTCTTGTCTGCCCTGCTTCTTCCTGATCTCATTAGAATAATCAGTCACCTTTTAAAAATGAATGTCAGATCATCTTATTTATCTCCTTAGTGCCATCCAGTGCCTCCCACCTCGCTTAAAGTCTGGAGTCCTTACAATGATCTACACAGTGCTACCTGATCTGACTAATCAGTTGGGCTCACTGGGTTTGCAATGTCCAGTGGTTAGTGATTGATCCTCAACTTATTTTATGTGTCATTAATATTTGGCTTACTTGTTCATCCCTCCACTCTTGTTCTGGAAATGTTTTTCTCAGTTGACTTGAAACACATAATTTTTGGATTTTTTTTGTTGCCTATATCACTGGCTACTTCAAGTCAGTTTTCATTGCTACACCTTTTTTTTTTTCTTGTCTTCTAAATGTTGTGGTAGCCTAGGGCTTGTGTTGGAATATTTTCCCCCCTCTCTTTTATTTTCTATTTCCATGGCTTTAAATATCATCTATACTCTGATGCCACTCAAATTTACCTGTCTAGACATGCACTTCAGGTGTGTCTAGCCTACTTCTCCACTGGGTAGCTAGAAGACATCTCAAACTTAATATAAACACACAGAGACATTTTAAATTTTCAACTCTAATCTTATGTTTTTTACTCAGCTTTTCCCATCCTGGTAAATAATACAATTTTCTCTTGCAGTGGCTTGTGCTAAATACCAGGAGAAATTAATATTTCATCTTTTCCCTTCTCACACACTCAATCCACCAGCAAACACTGCTGAGTCTACATTTGAAATATATCCTGAATCTGACATGTTTAAGCTAAAGAAATAAAGATGAATAAATGGAAGGAGGAATAGATGAAAAGGGGCCTAATTTTAATCTGTTTCTATTCTTTGGGAAACTGCTCCAAAGGAGCCCTTTAGAATACAAACTGAAAGGACTTGTCTGAAGTATCCTACATTAGGTTCTACTGCATGTCACAGGTGGCCAACTAATTAATGAAATACAGAAATAATTATTTTTTTAAGCCACAAATAGTGGATTCACAATGTAGGTTTGCTTTAAATGGCTCAAATGTTTTACAGAAATGCTGAAATTCTAAAATCCTACCAATTTAGAGAAATATTCAACTTTACCCAATTTATAGACTTGAAAAGTGAAATATTAAAAAGTAAATTGTGGGAAATAGTATAATGAGTCATTTAATTGCAGAGGAGAAGGAGGGAAGTAAATCGACTAGTTAGGATGCAATTTCAGGAAGGCAAAATAATTTTTTTTCACTTGAAAGTATGTTTTGGGAAAAGATGTCTTAAAAGCAGATATCTCTAAAGGATATTACATTATATATTTCATTCTATTATTCAATGAGAAATATGTTATTCCAGGTTAATTATCTAAGAGACTTACTGAGCAACCAAGCCTTGAATGCATTCCTCTTTTATTATGACAATTTTTGGGGAAATGTAAGGCTTAGAGAGATAGGATTTAAAAAGTAGTTAAATCTACTACTTATTGAAAATTATATTGGGATGCTTTTGGGGAAAATCTGAATTAAATAAAATCAACACCTTCCCATGTTACGATTTTTCAGAGTTTTAAAGTAGAAATATTTACTGTGAATGGTGAAGAAGGGAATATAACATGCTGCATTTCTCATATTAATTTGATAAGATAATCTTTTTTTCACTTAACCCAGATGAATTTCTTGAGGAACATTAGTATTTTTGGGGAATACGATTTGGAAAATTGTTTATCCTTAGCAGTTTCCTAAATGTTTACTCTTATTTCCCAGCATAGTATTTTCTTTCTTCTTTAAAACAGTTGTCTATATCTAAACTTGATATCATTGAGTGTCATGTCTAAAGAAAGGGCTGTCCAATACACTTCATAAAGCAGTTTAGTGTAAGAATATTATTAATTCTAGGCCTTATCAAATGCAATATGAATCTATCCTTTACTGTTCTAAGTACTCTGATGTAAGTTTTCACAAGGGCTGTGTTTATATGGTTCTCTTCATCCATAAGAAATAACTTTTGGCTCTACTCATCCTCTGTACACAGAGATTTTAATTTAGCAACAATATTTCTTAAATGCACAGATATTATATGTTCTATTCAATGAGATTTGATAATATATACACCCACTACAAAGTATAAAGTATTTCCGTCATACTAGGACATTTCTCCAAACCCTTTCTCAATCAATTCTTTCAACACTATTAATGTCTGATTTTTATTGCCAATATCTGGCAACTAAGGTCTGATTTTTATCGCCAGAGAGTTGTTGTATTTATTCTTATCCTTCCTATAAATGAAAGTGTTTGGTATAGCTACTTCAATGCTTTGGTAAAATGATTTTTGAGACTATTCTAAATAGTAATTATATGAACTATATTATATTTATCAGCTGTTTGTTCCTTTGTATTACTAAGTAGTATTCAACTTTAGAAAACATACTACATATTGCTTCACTATGTTCTGTGTTCCTGCTGAAAATTTATTTGGTTACTTACTGTTTTTGGATTTTATAACTAAGAGTGCTGTAAAAATTCTTGAACAGGTCTTGTGGATGGCCATTTCTCAATGGATAGATGTGTGGAGTGGAATTATTGATTCATAGAGTAGCTGTATGTTTAAATTTACAAAATAATGCCAAATATTTTTATCATTTTACACTTCACCAATCACGTATGAGAGCCCCAACTTTCCCACATATTTAGTAACATTTTAATTGTTATTATTTTAAATTGTAGTCATTTTAATAAATTTTAATAAATGTAAAGTGACGATATATTGTTAATTTGGTTTACATTTCCCTGATATTGACAATGAGCGTCTTTTCATGTGCTTGATCATTATTCCTATATATTCTTTCATGTTTTTATATGTTTACTTCATGATTTCTTACATGTTAATGTCTTTTGACTATTTATTGGATTGTTGGTCTTTTGAATATTATTTGCAAATGCTTTTTTTATATTCTGGAGAATACATTTGATAGCATTTGTACTAGAATTATTTCCTCCCAGCCTGTACCTTGACTATTAATTTTTGATGAACTAAAGTTTTGTTTCATAAAGTCTATCTTATCAGTGTTTCCTCTTTTCTTATTGCTGCATTTATTCAAAAATAAGACCTAACTGGAAAATAAGCCCTAGCGTGATTTTTGGGGATGCTTGTAGTATAAGCCCTAACCCTAAAATAAGCCTCAGTTAAGATCTTCACCCACATGGGGTCATTTAGTACATCCACTGCAATGCACAGATGTACTGAGTTATAAAATAACAATATTAATATATAATTAAATATGAATAAATAACATCATTGACATTAATATTTGAATGATAATATAAGTTCTATTCAGTATTTGCAAATACCTAAGTGGGGGCCTTTGATTAAGAGGTAAACAAATGCTCATCTAAACAGATGAACTGGAGACTTATTGCCAAATAACCTATCAGAGTACAGAAACAATGCATGGACGATGTGAGCACTTGATAATGGATGGATGTGGTTGAGTCTAATATGAATCTTCATAATTCATTACACCATGCATTGTAACAATGCACTATGATCAGGCTATGTGAATAACAAGTGCTCATTTAAGGAGAGCTCTATTGCTGGACATGAGAGGTTGCGGCCTCTCTACAGGAAATGAAGTCCCAAGCAGTTCAGTCCAGAATTCAGGGTTTGGAGAGTATGGAGATGTTCCAGAAGATGACATGACTGTATTTGAATAAATGCAGGTTTTTATCCATGATTAAATGTTGATTTTTGTACATGAATAACTGTAGATTGTTGTACTTGACAGTGGGTTGTTGAACATGAAAAAGTAAGACATACTGAAGCCCCATTTCATCTTTTGGAGTAAATATTAATATAAGGCCAAGTCATATTTTTGGAGAAATACGTTGTCTTCATCACCTATCTAAGACATTACTTGGCTCTGCTTTGAATGTGTTCATATACATTTTCATCTAAAAATTTTATCATTATAGCTTTTTTTCCTAATGGATATCCAATGGCTCAGCACCATTTATTAAATAGCTTTTCTGTTCTCCACTTAATTTTGTTGGTGGCTCTGGTCATCATGTGTGGGTTATATTATTTTGTTCTTTATTAATTCAGACAAAAGAACAAATTAATATATTTTGTAGATAATTTCTAGGCCTTCATTTTGAAGCAGACACTTCACTAGTCACCGGAAATAGTGAAAAACAGTGTAGTTATGGCCTCTACCCTCAGATTGAACAGTTAGGAAACTAAAAGTAAACAAAATTTTGTTTCAAAGCAGTTCAAACCTCAGGATACATATAGTATGCAATCCTACTGTATTAGCTGGATTGATCTATCTATCTATTCTTAGTGTATAACCAGGTCTCTGGTAAGACGGACTTCAAAATTTATTCATTTTGCAGTCTAATGGTGTCATCAAGGTCTCAGGCTGGTTTTCCTTTATCTCTTCCTGCTCTGCCATCTACACTCAGATTGGTGGCATCTTTAGGCTGAGAGCAAGATGGTTGTTGCAGCTCTTGGCATTACGAAGTATAATTACACTCAGAGGTAGAAGATGACTTGTTTTGCTTTTATCTCTGCTTTTGGGATGAGGCTCATTCCCCAGCCCTCCTCAGCAGACTCACTCTTGTGTGTGATTGAGAAGAACAGAGTTGCAAACTTGTTTTGGAGTCAAACTTTGGCAAGAGAAGTAAGGTAGCTCTGTGTTACTCCGCTTTCCAGCATTGAGAGAAAATGCTGACATAAAAAATTTAGAAGGAGGAAATGTTTATTTTGGCTCATGGTTTCAAAGATTTCAGTCATTGGTTACCTAGCACTATGGCTTTGGGCCTATGGCGAGGCAAAACATCACAGGTGGGAACATGTGGCAGAGCAAAATACTCAACTCATGGCAACAGAGAAGCAAAGAGAGAAAGGGACTCTGGCCCCATAGCATCATCAAGGGCACATGACCAATGACTCAACTTCCTTTAAGCCCTACCTCTGAAAAATTTTACCACCTCCCAGTCGTGCCACAACCATTTCTTTGTCACTTGGCCTTTGGGAGGCATTTATGTTTCAAACCATAATAGGCGTTTACACTAATAAGATCTACTTTTCAACCTGGGATGAAGCTGCTTCAGCTAAGGCACAATGTCATGGGGGGGGGCAAAGTAATAAAAACTATTAGAGACTTTTTATTAAGCCAGACATAAAAGAGATTTTTTTTTGTCTATGACTTATACTCTGAATAGCATTTTGGCCATTCTTTTAAGATTATGGTACACAGCATATTAACTATTATTATTCCCTAATTATTTTGTTATGAAATTTTCTTTTATTTTTTCATAGAGGAGGAAGAGTGATTTTTTTATGTTTCCTTTTAATATCTACATGTATTACATTAAAATAAAAAAGAAGAGGCATATTTGGTAGGAACTCACTGATATTCATGGCCTGTTCCTTAGGCTCAGTTAGGAAAGATGGAAAGAAACAGGAAAGTGAACAATTATTATTGTGATGAACATGAAAATGGAAGTTACACAAGGTCCTATGATAGAGAAAAAAATGGAACGATGAGCCACAAATTACGACTTTAGGCAGAGACTTCAAGGCAGCTAAGGGGAGGTGCAGCTGAGGGGGTGAGCCTGTCATGTCATGTCCACACCTGGAAGCAAAAGGATTTGTCAAGGGGCACAGTACGTGCAAAGTCTCCGTGGGAGAAGGGAATTCACTGTTTTCTAAGAAGTGCAAGAGAACCATGAGTCAGGAGTGCAGTGGATGAAGGGTGGGGGTGGCACTGTGCAAAGTCGGATAAATAGCGCCACTTATTCAGAGCCATGCAGGTCCTGTAGGACCAGGGGCTGATGTAAGCACTCCCATTTCTGCTCTGGGACTTTGGAACGGAACGGGGAACAGCAGAGGGCACTGCAATTTGGAATGGTTGCTTGAGAAAGCAGGGATACCACGGGGGAAGCTGGAGGAAGAGGTGAGAGATAATCTGCTGGACCCATGGAATGAAAAACAGAAACTGCCTGCAAAGACAAAGGGAAGAGATACATATGAAGAAAACATCTGAGACAAGGCTGACAGAGAGGGATACTTGATTGCTTTTAGCTTCTTTGTTCCAGTACCTTCCGGAGAGTTCCTACTTTCACCCTTCCTTTCAACTGCATGAACGAGCTGGATTCATTTAGTCAATTCACCTTTCCTGCTTAAGTTAACTTGAATTGGATTTTATTAGTTGCAACTAAAAAGCTATTAATCAGTACACACATAATTTCTGGATTTGACATTTTACAGCCCGAGTTAACTAAAATCAAGTCATCTGTATGAGTCAGTCACTGCTAAGAATTTTTTTTTTTTTCAAATTTATTTCATCCTCTTGGAGGAAGAGTTAAAATATTAAGGAACAAAATTAAAAAAAAATAGAACAGAAAAGGGAAAGGAACCCCTTATGACCACAACTAATTCCTTTAATATAAATATATGTTTTCATACGTCCATAAAAAGTGTTCTGTTTACATTCCATTCTCTTATGCTTCCTTTGCTCATAGTTTTGAGATTTTGTCGCTTTTTTTCATAGCATTCCTCTCCCATCATGACAAGTTATTAATAATTATCAGGGATTTGAGTACATAAAAAATTAACCATTTCCACTGCTGGGAACAGACTAAACATTTCTTAAAAGGATCATACATAATCTCCCTTTCATTCTCTGTTATTCTTTTTATCACATGAACTGAGAGTTGGTTCTTTTGTCACACTTGAAAACCCACACTCTTTCCTCCCTGCAGTTATCTCTTTCACACACTCCAGAATTTGCTTTGTTAATTGTTTCCTTCTTTTCTTCTGAGTCTTTTCTTTACCCTTTATTTGGCTGACACACTGAGAGTTCCACTTCTCCTTGTCCCCCATTCCAACCCTCTGCTTTGTCCAAGGTGTAGTTCAGGTTTCATGTGCTGAGAACCTTTGATTGATGCAATGTACTCAGATTTTTGCCTTCTCTTATGGCCAGAGTTTATAGCCAGCCTTCTCTATAGTCAGAACCACAGAGTTTAGATTGTGTTTATTCTCTCCTCTTTTTTTCTTTTTGAACATTTGCATTTCCCCCACCTCCTCCATACAATTATAAATTTTGGAGAATGGGATCTGATTTTTAGGTACGGTCTCAGTTAGAATTGAGGTTTGCTTTGTGAAACAGTAAAGTCAAACAAGCTGTCTAAACATCATGGAGGTTTATAACTTGCTAATGTAAAAGAAATCTGAAGATTATGATAGGTAGGATGGCAGCTCCACTGTTACGGGGGATGTGGACTCCTTGCTTTCTTTTGCTCTATCGTGCTCAGATATGACTCCTACTGTTAATATTGCTTCATTATCCAGGATGACTGCTACATTCCCACCCATCAAGCCAGCATCCCTGGAAGGAAGAATAAGGAACAGACAGAATGAGCATTTTGAAATTCACTCCCCTGATGACTTTGTAGTTCTTTCATGGCATTTGGCCCAGTGACAGGCATAAATGTAGGGAACATTTACTGTGTTCCAAGCATTGTGCTCAAAATTTTACAAATATCTCTTACATACTCTGCCCACTCATCATGTGAGATAGATACTATTTTCCTCATTGTATGCATTAATTATTTTAGTTTAGAAAGATGATCATCTGAACCAGGAATTGGTGGAGTTAGGACTTAAAATTACATTTTTCTGATTCCCAATACGATGAGAAAGAATGCTCAGTAGCTTTTCCAAAGTAGGTCAGGAAACAAGGAATAATAGCATATATTCATCTGAACTGACAAGATATTTGGGAAACCAATACTTAAAAGAAATGCTCTATAAATAAGGAAGTACTTTATTTAGAAATACAAGACTAGGTGTGACTTCTAACTCATATCTACTCTAGTTGTGTGTAAAAAGAGTGAGCAATTCAACCTCTTTGGTGCACATTTCTTTCTCTTTTTTTTTCTTCAGGTACTGGGGATCGAACTTGCTTTGTGCTTGTGAGGCAGGCATGGTAACACTGAGCTAAATCCCCGGCCCCGGGGCACATTTCTTATCTATGCACTGACCAGATTGTGGAATGTTGGAAAGACTTGTTGATAAAGTTAAATAAGTAAAGAAAGAAAGCATCAGCCTGTGGAAAATCCTGAGGGATGGGGTGTTCTCCTCTGGGATGCCAATCAATACTGGTATGAGTTGTATATTTCTGCCTTACGTCAAATAGTGCCGCTTCTCACACTCTTTCCTGTGTGGAACTTGTGAATGTGACATGATTCAGAAATTGGATCTTTGCAGATGTAATCGACATAAACGTGGTCATACTGGATTAAGATAGTCCCTCAATCTAATGACTAGTGTCCATATGAGAAGAGGGATATTTGGACATAGACTCTCAAAGAATCAGAGGGAAGAAAGTTGTTGGTGAAGGAGACAAAGGTTAGAGTGATACAGCTATAAATCAAAAAACATCAATAATGGTCCAAAGGTAGGACAAGGCAAAGAATGATTTCTTCATGGAGTCTTCAAAGATTTCAAACTTCTTGCATTCAGAACAGTGAAAGAATACATCGCTGTTCAGTCACCTAATTTGCGGTGATTTGCTACACTAGTTCTAGGGAATTAATGTTATCCTCCATGGACATAGTATATGAGTCTCTGAAGCAAAGCATAGAAAAAAGATCAGATCTCTTACCATCATGCTCCAGTAACCCAGTTGTGAAATTTGTGTCTTCTGTCCCCAAAGCTTTACGGTGGGCCAGATTGCAGGCCTTGGCTCCAAATGGGGATGATGGTAGTAAGGTGAATGTTCCACTAAGTTCCACTAAATTTACAGCTAAAATTATATGTTCCCTGTGGGCACTTCCTTCCAGAATCCCAATAGACAAGGAAAAGATTGATGGTACTCATGAGGTAACTGACCCCAATTTTCACGAGGAGTTAACGTTGCTGAAACAGAAGATCAGAGAGGAATTTTTCTGAAATCTAAAGTACTCACTGTGACATCTCTTGGTGTTCCCATACCACTGACAACAGAGAACTAAAAACTGTAACAATGAAGCCTGACAAGGAAGGGCAGCTACAAATGCAGATCTTTTAAGGATGAGGGTCTGGGTCAACCCTTCAGGCAAGTGACTGACCTACAACTGAAGTACTAGATACTGATGTGGAAAATCTGGGATTGGCCATGCTGGAACAAAGATAGATGTTAATTACTACTCTAAGACCTGATTTTTGCCCCACTGACTGTCTTGTATTAATTGCATATAGAGATTATGGTGATTAAATAAGATATAGTTTATTAAATAAGACTAAGACATTGGACTTAGGGATCTATGTGATAGAAGGGGTTGGCTGCGTTGGACACCTCTTGTGTACCATTCAAACCCACTAAGTCTCATTTGTTATTTCAGCCTCTGCTGCAGCAGCATATTCTGTGTAGTCTTTGACCTGCTTCACATTGGTGAAGCCTGACAACCTTTCTAATTGGGACTCCACTGCATATCTCTTGCTTTCTTTCTGAAGGTTTTGCTGATGCCACAATCTGAGACACTTACTGAAATCTACTTGACATTTGCCCACGGGGTCACCCTTGGCAATGGATAAATTTGACTCCTACCATATGCAAAGTACTCGGCTTTGAGACTCACTTCATAAGATGCTTCAGAAAGCCTCATGGGATTTAATACCAGTTGTCCATACCAGATACCTATTTAAATTGCTGTACTGGCATTTCCTCATTCCCCAATTCACTCCCCCTGAAACTTATTTCCTCTCTAAAGCATCACTTTCCAAATAAATTACCTGTGTGTCAGCCTTTTTCTCAGCCTCTATATTTTGGAAAACACAGGCTAAGTAAAAAAAAAGATTTAATATTTTTTTGCCTGAGGCATAAATATCTGACAGCATTTTGATGTTACATTGCTCAGAATATTTGCTGTTTAACAGAGTAAGAAAAAAAATTATGTTCAAAGTACTAACTCTTCTTCATGTGAGTTTTTAGACATAAGTGACCCCTGATAAAGTACTTGGCATTGAGGGATCTTCCTTATATTTTTTTAAACAAAGGCAGGATTTTGAACTTACTTAATTTTTGTTCTAAGTTCTTGACCATTTCTTCTTGGGCTTTTAGCATCCAAGTAACAATAAATTCCAATGACTTTCCCTGAAGAGGTCACAGCATGAGATAAAAATGCCAAAAACATGTTAATATTCGAATGTTTTAATGTCCCTCACAGTATGTTTTAGGAAAATGTACTTATATTTAGCTATCTGACCTCTAACTTCTTCCCACTAGGGGTCCACTGATTTTCAGGCATGTTAAGCCTTCTTCACAGAGAATGGCAAGCTTGCTCCTGGGGTGACGTCATCTATATTATTAGTCTCATGTTTGTTTTATACAGAACTTAAAACACTCCATTAATTTGGTTCCTGCTGCTTTGAGAGGTTATTTACTATACTTCATCTGACCTACTCCTAGCAGTTTTTGACAACACAGAGAAGTACACCTTTTGAAATAATCTATGAAATTCAGTGTATGTACAGTAAAGTCCTGAGGAAGGTAACTGTTGCTTGGCAGACCAGTCCTCGAACCTGGTGGATTGGACGTCTGCGTGAGTACATACAAAGACATTCCTAGGAGACTGTGGGGAAGTATGTTGTAAAGGATGAACGACATTAGGCTAGAAAGGTCACAGGTCTTCCACTGGAAAAATAATCAGAAAAATTTGCATCTTTTCTATTAATGTGATATTTTTTCAATATTCATTAGCCTGTTAAGACCTTTGTAAATACAGATCTCATTATTAAATGGAAAAATTAAAGCACAACAACAGAAAATTACTTGTTTGGAGTCAGTCAGTGGGAACATAGTAAAGTGGGAACAAAACTCAGAGTCTCCAACCCCAAATGCTATATCAGGAAATGACGTTCCTAAGCAAGCTCATAGACTGGAGTGTCAAGTCTTCCAGTGTCCTGTCTCTCCTATAGAGTTTGATTCCACTTAGTCATGCTTTTTCTATTTTTATAGTCTATTTTCTCTTTATTCTTTTCGCTAGTTTTTAAAGCTTCTTCCACTATGCCTGTTCTATCAAAAAGCATACAAAGGGTGATTTGAGAATACAGTGAATATTTACATTTTTTAATTTATTAAAGTAAAAATCACATTGCCATTAATCCTTTAAATTTCCCTACTCATTTCTAGCACACTTATTGTGGCATTTTTGCCACTTTCTAAAGCAGTTCTGGAAATCATTTTTAGTGAAATTTTTTAATTATTTAATTTATATTCTTTAAAAAATTGGAAACATAGTATTTTCAATATTTTACATGAAATTGATTGATTTAATATTATGTGAAACTGAAATAGTGATTGATTGATGGTTGAAAAATTCCTTGTTATTTTTTGTTAGTATATATTTGCAGTTTGCAATCATTGTGGAGAGTGTGTACATGTACATAATACAATGTAATCTCCTTCCCCTTCACTCTTGCCTTCCTCTAGCCTCCTCTAAATCCCCTTTCCCCATTTTCATTCTTGTTGATATTATTACTCTTTTCTGGTATTTATGACCGTTTATAGTCATTGAGGATTTTGGGGTCCCAGATGTGATCAAAACTACAGTGAATGCTGCTGCTGGGTGCCATTCAGTGGAAAGACAGGCCCATAAAGACACTAATGTGTTCCCATCACCTTATTCATTATGTCTGTGTTGGAGTCAGTGGGCTGAAGGGAGGCCCAGTCAGGCAAGTTTCCCCCCCCAAAAAAAAAAAAAAAACCACATGAACAGTAGACTTCACAAGTGGGAACAAAACTTTATTTTATAGCACAGCACTTATAGTGGATGTTATCAGCTTACTGGGACATAGTGAGACCAAACATCTGGGCGACCTTGTAGGACATGTGGTGCATGCATGATTGTGTATGGTGATTCATTATTATAATAAAGCCCCATTGTGCACCTGCACTAAATGATCAATTGTGTTCTCGGCTGCCCTCAGTTGCCTTCAAACACTCAGGCTTTGACACATCTCACAGCAGTGCCCTACATCCCACCCTTTCATAGACTGGGGGGCTGCTACGTCTTGTGAGTGGCACACCAGGCTGCCTCTTGTGTCCAGAGCCCACAAAAGCAACACAAGGAACAACACATAACCACCAACCACATTGCTATTGCAATACTACTGAGAGCCACCCAGTGCCAGGTGGATCCCAGGAATTCCCACTACTGGGTCGAGGGGTCTTGCTGCAAGGCCTGGATGGAAGGTATCCCTGTGTCCATCTCTTGCAAGACCTCTTGTACTTGTCCCTGTTGGTCAGGAATAAAAACACAACATTCTACCCGAAAGAGGGCGTAAGTGCCTCCCCGCGCTGTGGTCAGCAAATCCAGAGCAATATGGTTCTGTAACATCGTCTTTCTCATCCAGGATGTTCAATCCATGAGCACCATCAGAGACTGGCATGTGATAGATAGGGCCTGCCCCATGTGTTGAGCTAGAGCTTCAACTCGGAGGGCTAGGTCTATAGTCCTTGACCCTGGTACCAATACTGCCATAGGATAAAAAACCCCAGGGCATCTGTTTGCTGTGGTGCCATATATGATATACGGCATCCTAATTGTGGAGTGTGCCTGTCAGAGTGGGTCTGATAGTGCCCTTAATATAGGGAAATCGCCAGGTGTAACACCTTGTCCAGTGCTTGGGGAGGTATGACCAACCCATAGTGCCACAGACCATTGTCAATGGACATCATCATTGGACACAGGCATCAGCAATGGACCAGTCAGTGGGCACTGTAGCCACGAGCTTAAGACCATCCCACCAGCCATTTGTGTCATTTACCCTTAACGTGTCATTACACAAGTGCAGTGATATCCATCCCACTGTGTGGTTTCCCATCATTGCATTGACCCATTCAGTACACAGTAGGGCAACATCCAACAATATTACTTGATTCCCATCATCCACTCCTAACCATTCTGCATCATAGATTCCAGTCCTTGTGGGGTGGTTGTGCTCTTCCAGATCAGCCCCTGGACAGCCTGGCATCACTGATCCCAGGTGGGTCTGGTCCAGATTTGCTGTCACCTGTCTGTCCAATTACACAGAGACCCTGTCACAGCCTCTTCTATCAGGAGTTCAGTGCACATCCAACAGTGCTGATTGCTGGTGCACATGAGCAAACGTGTGTGCCCAGGAGATGACGCTGTTAGCTTGGGTCATCCTGGTCAGAAGGGCAGGGCAGAAAGAGAAACCATCATTGAGAGGTCTTGCCCTTCAGGGAGGATGCAGGCCACATGTTCATCCTGCCATAGGATTGTCACCAGGATCATTTACCCCCCAGTTTAGAATATCAGATCTGCATCCCTGCTACTGGAGGCAAGGGGGCTGGACCCAGATCTATCACCCTTAGGGGAATAGGCCAAGCAGTCATAATGTCACTTTCCTTTAGGATAGTGGCATCAGATGGGGAGCACATCGAGGCCTTCAGGGGCAATGTTGAAGTCCAGGGCTGCACCTCTGTGGCATAGCACAGTCCCTCTCCCCAGGACTTCAAGAGGAACACCCAATTCCCCAGCAGGGGGTCTGTGGGCCACTCCCAAGTCCATTGGTACCTGGTCCCCAGCCACATAGGTTGTAGTGCAAGGAGGATCAAAGCCCTTTTTACTACCTTAGGACCCTGCCCTGTTGGTCAAATCTGCAGACAAGTGACAGAAAGCAATCCAATGGGCTCTCAGCTGTATGCTGGGACTGGTCATTGAGCAATTGAACAGCCTGTGATGAGGCCCGCACACACCCAGTAAACTTTGGAGCCAAAGAGGACAGCTTAGTTTTCAAGAACTCATTATATCTCTCAATCATACCAGCAGCTTGCCATAGCACATGAAAGTGCCAGGTAAGGTCATTGTCGCTGGCCCACTGTTGCACCCAAGCCCTTGTAAAGGGGCTTCCCAGTCAAATGCTATTCCTAGCAGCAACCCATATGTTGCAGTCAACCACTGTAATGTCCTAATGTTGTGGGCCTGGTCAGAAGAAAGCACAGGGTAGGGGGTAGGCAAAGCCCACACCCATGACAATGTCCAGAACAGTTAGAGCATATTTATGTTTCTGTGAGAAACATAGCAGGGGCCCGATATAGTCTATTTGCCATTGCTGCAGGGGGTGGGGTGCCCACAGTATTGTGCCCAGTTGAGTGGCCACCCTCCTCCTCCACGGGGCCAGCTGAGCACATTGAGGGCATGCCTTCACTGCTGCTCTCACTTCTGTGAGAGTCATACCCAAATGTCATCGCTGTGCTACAGCTTACATAGTGTTGGGCCCTACGTGCCCCAGTTTCTTATGGGGCAAGGCACCACTGCTGAGGGTGGCCCTAGAAGGGCTGCCACCCTTGTCAAGGAGTCTACTAAGCCATTCCTCGGTGAGAAGAGAGGCCTACGTCCTGACACATGGTACACTACATGTGTTATAGTCTGGTGATTCTCCCCTAAGTCTCACCATAACTCATCACCGATGTCCTGTCTGCTAGTCTTGGGCCACCCAGGTTTGTAACCAGAGTATCAGCCCTCAAAATACGGCCCAACTGTGTGCAAACATGCAGAGGTTCATCCACATGCATGACAAGTAACCACTCTGCCTGCAACTCTGCCCATTGGCTCAACTTGCTGGTCTCAATCTCAAACCAGAGCGTCTCTGTACTGGGCTGGACAGTGACCACTGGCCATGTCTGGAGCCATCAGGACACCAGGCCTCAGCAGAGGCTCTCTCCTTCCTTTCCACGTAGGAACTAGGAGTGATAACTGGTAGTTCATCATCGTGTATGATTTCTTGGGCTGTGTACGTCACGGGCCCCAGTTCAGCTGCCAGCAGGCTGGCTGAAAAAGAGATTCTCTGTTTTAGATATGTTCCCCATTGTCCACTCCTAGAATGAGGCATCCATGTGTGTACCTAGCCCTCTACTGAGTACTTAGTCTGCACTTCCACAGTCCATTGTCCCATGATTCCTTCACAGACGTGCAGAGCAGCATATATCACTGCCAACTGCTTCTGAATCAGGGAATACCTGTTTTCAGCTCCTTTCCACAACTATGACAAAAACTCAATAGGATGGTCCTGCTTCTCCTGCTTTTGCCACAAACCCCAGCCAAACCGAACCTCGTCTACATTCACCATTCAGGTGAAAGGCAGGGTAGAGTCAATGACTCAAAGGGCCTGCACGTGTGACCACTCACTTCAAGTCTTGGAATGAAGCCTCTGCTACATCAGTCTGGTTCCACGTTGCACCCTTTCAAGTCATCTGGTATAGTAGGTGCAACAAAGTGGCTAGGTGAGGAATGAACATCTGCCAGAAACCTAGCAAGACCACTTACACTTACAACTGGTATACAGTTGTTGGTCTGGGGTATGTCTGGATCTTATCAATTATTGCTTCAGGGGTTATTTTGTCTTATCCAACCAGATAACACCCAAGAATTTGACAGATAAGCCAGGGCCCTGAGCCTTGTCTTCATTGATAGCCCACCTTCAGGCCAGCAAAGCTTCTTTCAGATTGTGTGCAGCAGCTTTCAAATTTGTAAGGCAATCAGAAGTTAACATGACATCATCAATATAATGGAACAAAGACGCAGAGTGTGGCTTGGTCCAGGTGGTCAGATCCTGGGCCACCAGGCCATGAGACAAAGTAGGGCTATGCAAATAGCGTTGCGGCAATACTTAAAAAGTCCTTTGTCTGCTCTCCCACGTACAGGCAAACTGATTCTGACTCTCAGGTGTGACGGAAATAGAGAAGAACACATTGGGCAGGTCTACTATGTAGTGGTATCAACCCAATGTCAGGGTGATTAAGTCAGCAATATTGAGTACTGCTACATGCAATGGAGGAGTCACTTTGTTCAGTTCTTGGTAGTCCACAGTCATTCTCCAGTTCCCATCGGGCTTCCTTGTGGGTCAAAGAGGGGAATTGAAAGGACTTTGTGTAGGGCATATCACCCCTGCTTCTTTCAACCTCAGAACAGTCTGTGCCATTTCCTCATGACTCTCAGGCAGCCAGTACTGCTTCACACACACACCCTGCATTTCCTCTGGGAGAGTCAATGGTGCGTGATGGGGATTTCCTCAGACAATGGCTTCTATCACATGAATCCACAAATGGAATTCCCCCTGTCTTGCTGGCACCAGTCAGTGTGTCCACCCCCAGGATGTATTCAGTAACTGGGGAAAAATAAATATCATAGGGCTGGGGGCCAAATGCCCAATGCCCAAAGTCACCTTGGCCTTCTGGACCAAAATGTAGTGACCTCCATACCCTTCTATGTGCACAGTGGCTCCTGTGAAACAGTCTGGGTTGGCACGAATCAGCATCAACTCAGCTGCGGTATCCACCAATGCCAGTACATGCTGCACATCTTTCAGGAACCAATAAATAGATAATTCCACATATGGCCTCTGGTCTCCCAGGGTCCCTAGCAACTGGGTACCTCAGCCTGTCTCCTGGTCTGGGTGAAAGGCTGTCAGCATCAGCTCATCCTGCTTCACAGGGGCTGCCCTTACCTTTGGGCCCATTGGCCAGTATTGCTGGTCAGGGCATAACTGCTTCCACAGAGACAGCATCACATCTAAGGGCTGCCCATCCAGCTTCTCTGTGGCTAAGCCAGCTGCTATTGGATGCCAAATATGGGCGGCCACATTTGGCATTGGCTTACCCTCAATGGACCAAGCATCTGCCTCTTTAGGGTTCGTCTTTCTCACCAAGGCTGCTCGTTTTTGATCCTTTGGTGGCTAGGTTTTTACTGGTCTCAGTTTACCTTGGTGCCTTACTTCTATATCACTCGGATGAGCCAAGATATACACCGAATCATGAATTGAGTGATTTATAAAAGGTGCAAGAAGGGCCTCCACTGTGCCAAATGTACTGGCTGGGCCACTGGCGAGGATCAGATCTTTCATGCGAGCTGTGAGCAATTCTTCTTCAGGGCTACTATAGCAAAGAGCAAATATCATCTGCCAGATGCCCATTTCATGCAGCACACCTACCAAGTCCAGATAGGTTGTCCATTTTGTGATTTGCTCTGGCAAGTCACCCAGGTTTGGCCAAAACATGAGAGTTGCTGCCATCAGCCGATGTATCATGGTCTGGTTACCCATTCTTTGGGCCAGCCTCTGTGAATCCTGTAAAATCTGGCACATGAAGAGGATACTCAGTATGCTGGCTAATTGGGTCATTTCCTGTGGGTTTACCTCTGTGTTGTCAGTCCCTTCATCTCAGACCTGTAGTGCCCATGCAGGCACTGTCTCACCCACCCATTGCTTCAATTGGTTTGCCAGTTTCTACAGCTCCATAGCTGTGTAGGTCATATATGTTGTGTGGTGGGTAGACCTAGGTGGACGGACCCACTGGTCCCCTCTTGGGTCAAGGGCTCTTCCACCTCCACCCTTTGCTAGAGAGCAGGTTGTGCCTACAACACCACGGGGCTCTCCTGGTGTGTGGGACTTACACTCTGGGAGGAGTTAGTGCTCTCTACACCCTTTGGAATGGCTTCCACAGCTGCCAATCATTGCTCTAAGCTCTCTTCAGTTTGCTGCATTTAGCTCACCTGCTGGACGAGGTCTTCTGCCTCTGGTCTCACATGGTGGAAGGGACTAATAAACAACCAAGCCATCTCTGGGTATCAGGTAGACTGCCTCACAGTTCTCAAGATTTCCAAGCTGCCAAGATAGTTGCTACCAGCAGCCAGAGTGAGGCTGGGGAATGCATTGTAGTAGCTCCCTGGG
Organism: Heterocephalus glaber; assembly: GCF_053883595.1. Classification (NCBI taxonomy): domain Eukaryota; kingdom Metazoa; phylum Chordata; class Mammalia; order Rodentia; family Bathyergidae; genus Heterocephalus; species Heterocephalus glaber. The sequence continues at coordinate 468,087 of NW_028258161.1, read as the reverse complement.
GTTCTTCCCTGCTGTTCAGCACTGCTTCTGCAGATGCCATGGTGGGGTCACACATCTGACCATCCTGTGATTGACCTTGCCAAGTGTCGGGGTCAGTGGGCTGAAGGGAGGCCTGGTCAGGCAATGTTCCCCAAAGAACCAAAACATGTGTGGAGCAGGCATTATAGGAAACCAGGAATAAAACTTTATTTTATAGCACAGCACTTACAGTAGCTGTTATCAGCTTACTCGGACATGGTGAGACAACATACCTGCAACCTTGCATGGCCATGTGGCACATGCATGGTTGTCTATGACAATTAATTATTATATAAGGAAGTCCCATCATGCACCTGTGTTAACTGACAGGATTGTATCCTAGGTGCCATCAGATGCCCTCAAATGCCCAGGCTTTGACACATCCCACAATGGCCCACTACAATCTGGCACCATGTGACTTTTAGATCTTCCTCAAAATCCAAATGACCATGACAGGTAAACCCTTTGAATCAGTTCAGGACATCAAGGCAGCCACAAGATATGAATGATTAAAGACATCTGTACCTTCCTAGTCAGGAAATAGGATGGGCTCTAGTGCTATAGCCACTTGTGGCTATTGAGCATTTGAAATATGGCTAATAAAACTGAGATGAGCTGTAAATGTAACATACACTGAATTTCAAAAATTAAATATAAAACCAAAGGTTATAAGATATCTCAACACTTTTTTATTGATTATACATAGAAATTATATTTCTGACATACTGGGTTAAGTATATTATTTTAATTTAAACAATTTCATTTTAGTTTTTTAAAATTTGTTTTAATTCATTAAGTTTATTGGTACATATTTAGGTATACAATATGATGACATTCATCATTGAAAATTTGGACCTGTACATGATATATCTTGGTTCTCATTTTTTCCCCATTCCCCTGCCTTCCCTTCAACCCCTCCACCCCTCCTTATTTACAAAGACTTCGTTTCCATTTTTTCCTTTTCTCGTATTTATTCCTTTCCCTTCTTTCCTTTCCCCTACCCTTCCCAATTCTCCTTCCCCTTCCCCTTTAGACCTTTTCTTTCTATTTCACATTATCTATTATACATTTTGATCCTTATTTACACTTTCACTTTCTCACATCAGAGAAAGTATTCAGTATTTACACATGTGTGTCTTATTTATTTCACTTAAGAGTATGAATACAGAGGATCATCAAGAAGATCATACACTCTGACCAAGTGGGATTCATACCAGGGGTGCAAGGATGGTTCAACATATGTGAACCAATAAACATAATACACTATATTAACAGAGTCAAGGACAAAAACCATTTGATCATCTCAATAGATAACAAAAAAGCATTCTACAAAAGCCAACACCTATTCATGATAAAAACCCTACAGAAAATTGGAATAGATGGTCTTTATCTCAAGCTGATAAAGGCTATCTATGAAACACCAACAGCCACCATCACACTAAATGGTCAAAAACTAAAATCTTTCATGCTAAAATTAGGATGAAGACAAAGATGTCCACTATCACCATTCCTGTTCAGTATAGTTCTGGAAATATTAGCCACAGCAATTAGACAAGAGAAAGAAATAAAGATAGGAAAGGAAGCAGTTGCACTGTCATTATTTATTGATGACCTGATACTCTACATAGAAGACCCAAAAACTCTGTTAAAAGACTTCTAGACTTAATTCACTTTAGTTTCTGATGTAACCATGTGATAATTTAATATTTCATGTGTGACTCACATTCATGTCTCAAATTATATTTCCATTGGTTAACACTGCTCTATAATTTGTCAGATGTAAGCTAAGGTTCTAAAGACTACAGCCAGTTAGTGGAGCCCTTGAGAGTTCAGAAGCCTAAACCACTGAATCTTAGAATGCATGTGAATGCCAGTCTATGCTGTGCAGCATTTAAAACCTTCTTCAGTCTAGGAACTTCATGAGAACAAAATCAGGAACTGCTTCATTTACAAGAAGAGATCAGTGGTGTCTAGATCTCTACCTGGCATATGTGAAGAATGAAGCTGAAGGAATCCAAAGACGGGGTCACTTTTGGTGTTCATAGCTGTAGTAGGCAGTAATTACCCTGTATGATGAGAGACAGAATCAGGGTTTCAGAAGGGGTGGTGCCATTTTCCTCTTGGTTAGTTTCATTTTTTGTGATGTCTTAGGTCTCTGGTTTCAAATTTTATTATTTCATTTCCAGTTTCTTATTACAGATTTCTTTTCCTACAGCTAGGATTCCTGATCTAAGACATTGGAAAATTTCTATTGTTATTGTATAGACTGAGCCGCATTAGTAAATAACTCTTCATTATTCATTCATTAATTTCCTAAAAATACATATTTCTCTTTTAGAAACACATAGAGTAATGATTATTTTGAATAGGTTAAGAAAGAATATCATAAATTTATGATATATATGCAAACTAATTAGTTTTCTTTGTGAATTTTATAACTCCTTTAGCCATTTTGTAAATATGTGTCCTGTAGTTATGTTTCTTTTCTTTATTTTTAATCCTGTTATCATCATCCAAAAAGCTCAGCTTCTTATCTTTACCTTGTAGACTCAACCCAGAATTTACCCTTTCATAGAAGCTTTTCTCTTGTTTCATCTCTCTTATTCCAAGATGGGTCACTCATGTGTGTGAGTTACAATAAATAGCTTCTAAGATGTACTGTTACAGGTACCATTTTAGGTAAAAGGAGTTGAGATATTGGAATAATTCAACCAACATATGGCTGCTAGGTTGAAACTAGCTCATATTAATGTGGGATATATTTTTGAACATTTAATTTGATTCCAAATCTTGGCTATTGCTACAATAAACATAACCATGTAGACATCTCAGCAATATGCTGATTTTACATTCTTTGGATATGGTCAGTACTGGGATTGATGACTGAGTCTTATGGTAATTCTGTTTTTAGTTGTTTTCCTTTCTCTTGAGCAACCCCCATAGTGTTTTCCATAATGGCTGTGTTAATTTGCATGCCCATGAACAGTACATAAGAGATCACCTTTCTCCACAGCCTTGCCAGTATATGTGATTTCTTGTCTTCTTGATAATAGCCTCTCTGAGGTGAGTTGAAACCTCACTGTGATTTTGATTGGCAAATGATCACTGTTTCATGAAGGATCAAACAATGATCAAGGATTTTTGAGCATGTTTTTTCATAAACTTGTTTCTATTTATATATCTTCATTTGAGAAATGCCTGTTCAGATGCTTTGGCCATTTTTTAATTAGGTTGTTTGTTTGTTTCTTCTTTGTTATTGAGATACTTGAGCTCCTTATACATTCTGGACATTAACTCCTTGTCAGTTTGTAAATATTTTCTCTCATTGAATAAATTGTCTTTTTTTTTTTTGGTACTGGGGATCGAACTCAGGACCTTATGCTTGCGCAGCAGACGGTGAAACAATTGAGTAAAATCCCCAGCCCGATAAATTGTCCTTTTACTCTGTTGATCTGTTTTTTCTTGAATAAGTATTTTAGTTTGATATTATCCCATTTTTCCTTTTCTGTTGTTGTTGTCTGTGCTTCTGAAGTCCTATAAAAAAAAAATCTTGCCCTGACTAATGTCATGAAGCATTTCTTCTTGTTTTCTTTCAGTACCTTGATATTTTGGGGTTTTAAATTTAAGTTTTTAATTTACTTTGAATCTATCTTTGTAGCTGATAAGTGGTAGAGCTCTAAGTTCATTCTTCTGCATGTGAACATCAAGTTTTCTCAGCACCATTGATTGAATCAAAAACTGTCCTTTTCCCAATGTGTGTTCCTGGTGCTTTTGTGAAAATCATGTGCCTGCAAGTGCGTACCTTCTCTTTTTGGAATCTATATTCTGTTCCACTGGACTGTGTTCCCTTGTAGCCAGTACCATGTTGTTCTGCTTGTTATTATTCTGTAGTGTGTTTTAAGGGTATGTAATGTGATGCCTCCAGCTTTTATTCTATCTATCTTTTTATCTATCTATCATTTTTCTTCAGATTGCATTGGCTGTCTGGTATCTTTTGTAGTTCCATTATAAATTTTAGTGTTATTTTTCCATTTCTGTGATGAATGTCATTGCTAGTTTGACAGTGATTATATTGTATCTGTGGATTGCTTTGGGTAGTACAGACATTTAAACAATATTAATTCTTCTAATACATGACCATAGGATATTTTCCCATCTATTTGTGTCCTCTTGAATTTCTTTTATATTTTTCATATATGTTTCATTGTTTTCATTGTAGAGATATTTCACTTTCTTTGTTAGATTTAATTCTGATATTTTATTGTTTGCTTATTATAGTGTTATTTCTTTATTCATTTTTTAATCAGTTCAGTATCAATGTATAGAGACGCTACTGATTTTTGTAAGGTGATTTTTATACCCTGAAATTTTTCTGAATTTGTTGGTTAATTCTTATAATTTTTTGTTGGAATATTTAAGGTTTCTTAAATATAATATTATGTGATCTGCAGAGAAAGACAATTTAACTTCCTCTTTTCCAATTTAGATGCTTTTCATTTCAGTTTCTTTTGTTTTATTTCTCTTGCTAGGAGATCCATTACTGTAATGAATAAAAGTGGTAAGAATTGAATCTTTGTCTTTTTCCAGATTTTAAAGGAAAGACTCCACTTATCCTTTGTGTGATATCAACTGTGTACAGCATATATTATCTTTTATTGTGTTCAGATGTATTTCTCTGTACCTAAATCTTAGGAGTTTTTACTATGAATGGATGTTCATCTATTGAGATAATCATTTTTGTTGTTAATTTTGTTAATTTAATGTATCATGTTTATTGATTTGAGTGTGGTGAACTCTTTATCTCCAAGATAAATCCAACTTGATTATGGTGAATGATTTTTTGATGTGCTATTGGATTTGGTTTGCTTGCTTTAAAAAAAAGGATTTTTACACATACAGTCATCAAGGATATTGGTCTCTAGTTTTCTTTTGCTTTTCTTTCTTTCTCTTCCCCATCCCCCCTCTTTTTGTAGTGTTGTCTGATCTTAGTGGCAGAGTGATGGAGCTTCAAATGTGCTTGAGAGAATTTTCTCTACTTCATTTTTTGAATAGTCGAAGATTTTGTATTTTGTTTTTCTTCACATATTTAGCGGAAATCAGCGGCACTCTTAGTTTTTGCTTTGATGAGTAACTTTTTACTACTGATTCAATCTCGTTACTCATTATTGGTCTATTCAAGTTTTTCTATTTTGTCATAGTTCAATCTTGCTATGTAATCAGGATTTTTTCATTTCTTCTAGGTTTTCAAATTGTTGACATATAGTTGTTCATATTCTGTAATTACTCTTTGTATATCTGTGGTTTCAGTTGTAATGTCTCCTTTTTCATCTTTGATTTTATTTGAGTCTTCTCTTTTTTTCTTAGTATAGCTAAAGGTTTGCTCATTTTATTTTTCTTTTAAAAAACCAATTATTTGTTTTGGTAATGTTTTGTAATGTTTTAAGATTTCTATGTTGTTTATTTCTTATTATTTCTCTTCTTTTACTAATATGTTTATGGTTTATTTTATTTCTCTATTTCTTTGAGGTGTAAATTTACTTGGGATTTTCCTATTTTTAAAAAATAATTTTAAATTTAAATTTCCCTCCTAACCTTGCTTTCATCATATCCTATATATTTTGGTAAGTTGGGTTTCCGTTTTCATGTGCATGTATTTATAAAGTTTCTAAATTACATCCTGTTATGAATTTCTAGCTCTTTTTTTAGTATTGTGTTCAGAGAAGATACCTGACATTGTTTCAATGTTCTTAAATTTGTTAAGACTAAATAACATGATCTAACCCGAAGAGTGTTGCAAGTGCTATTGAAGAGAATGTGTATCCTGCAGTTGTGTAGAATTGTTCTATAAATGTTTTTTAAAGATCTATTTGGTGTACAGTGCAGTTTGAGTCTGATTCCTCATTGATGTTTATGTATGGATGATCTATCCATTGGTGAAAATTGGATGTTGGAGTTAACTACTATTATTATATTACAGCAAATCTTTCTGTTTGTATGTAGTATATTTGCTTTATATATTTGGATGTTTCATTTATATATAGTTATATATATATACTGTTTCACATGTATATATACATATCTACAGTTGTTATATTCTTTTACTGACCGCTTTATTATTAATCTTCTTTGACTTTTCTTACAGTTTTTTCCTTAAATTCTATTTTACCTGATATGAATTTGCTCTCTTTTGATTTCCATTTGCACGGAATACTTTTTGTATCTCTTCACTTTTCAGTCTGTGTGTGTTCTTCTGAGAGAAGTGAATTTCTTACAGCCAGAACATAGTTGGGTCCTTAATTTTAAATCTAATTAGCCATCTATGTTTTTAATTGTATAACTTAACCCAATTACATTCAAGGTTTGTCTTGAAAGATAAGAACATACATTTACCATTTTGTTAGTTATTTTCAGGTTGTTCTGTAGATCTTTTCATTCTTTCCCCCCACTTTTGTTGTTTGCCTTTGTGGCATGGAGCTTTTATTTTGTGGTAAAATTTTATTTCTTTCTCGTTGTCATTCATGTTTGTGCTGCAAGTTTTTAATGGTTATTCCATGGCTTACATAAAAATATTACAGCTATAAAATACTCTTTTAAATGGATAACAACTTTACTTTTGTTGTGTATAAATACTGTAGATTTTTCCCTGTTGCCATATGATTTGTATTTTTGTTATATTGATATCATTCTCTTTAATATAGTAAATTTTTCAACATCATTTAGCTTTGGTAATTGCTGGCTATTTTGAATTTTACCCTCCACACTGATATTTAAAGTTCTGTATAGCTTCATTACATGAGTGGAATATTCTGAATTTGATTATGAAGTTACTTCTACCAATGAGTTTTATACTTTCATATGTTTTCTTGATGATAATTATCATCCTTTCACTTCTAGCTGAAGTAATTTCCTAAACATTTCCTAGGACATGGTCTAATGGTCTTAGTCAAATCTAATGGTGATGACTTTCCTCAGCATTTACTTATAGGGAAAGGATTGTATTTCTGTATCTGAAAGACAGCTTTTCTAGATAAAGTATTTTTGAGTGGAAACATTTCTTCTAGCACTTTGCACATAAAATTCCACTCTCTTCTGTCTTGCAAAGTTTTCGTTGGCAAATCTGCTGTTGATCTAATGGGGATTTCCTTGAATGTAATTTAATTTTTTTCTTACTGCATTTTTTTGTCTCTGACTTTTTTTTTTTTTGTACTGGGGCTCGAACTCAAGACCTTGAGCTTGTGAGGCAGGTTGCAGAACCACTGAGCTAAGTCCCTGGCTCTGTCTCTGACTTTTGACAGCTTGACAATAAAGTAGTATGGGAAGAACTTCTTTGATGCCCTCTCAGCTTTGTGGGTCTGGATTGTGAATCTTTTTCGGGACTTGAGAAATTTTGATTTCTGTTCCTTTCTCCATCTCTACTTTCTTCTGGGCTATAATGCAAATATTTGCTCACTTAATGCTGTCTCATAGGTCCCATGAGCCTTGATTCCTGTTTATTTTGTCATTGTTCTTTTTCTCCTTTTCCCTTATGACTGGTTTATTTTGAAAGATTTGTCTTCCAGTTGAGAAAACTTTGTCCAGCTTGATCTAATCTGCTATTGAAAAATCTCATTTATATTTTCATTTCTTCTCTTAATATCTTTGGTGCTGAGATTTGTTTGCATTTTTTATATCTATCTCTTTGTTAAATTTTTCATTCAAATCATAACTTGTTTTCCTGATTTTCTTTAATTTCCTGACTGTATCTCACAGAGTTTCTTTGGAATATTTACTTTAAATTTTTTTGTGAACAATATGTATTTTCTTTTTATTGGATCAGTTTCTAGATAGTTGTTATGGCTCTTCTGCACTGTTGTGTTTCCTTTTTTATGCTTCGTGTGTCCTTACATTGATATCTGTGCACCTAGTGAAGTAATTATTTTTTCCAGTTTTATTAAATAGATTTTGTAGAAAACTATTTTTACCTGTTAATATGTCCTAAGGTCATGTTTAGTTTTGGTTCTATGTAGAGGAAATCATAGATTCTATGTAGTTTCTTGAGCTGTGGTCACCATGCATGATTTCTGAGTGTCTCTGTGGCTAATTCTGCAAATGTCTCTGTGGCTGCTCTGATGGATCAAGCCCAGAATCTTCACCTATGGCCAGGACAGAGACTGGCTGGTCTTCAGCAGGTGGTTCCTAGGTCCATCTGTGCTTAGGGGATTAGCAGTGGACCCCTGGATACATATGGACTGTCTGGGCTCTGGCACAGGGGTCACAACTATTGAGTTTCGTCAGCCCGAAACCACATTTGGGAGGCTGTAGTCACTTGTATGCACATAGTGCAGTGGCAGTGGAGCCTGAGGGATGGGGCAGTACAGTAGCCACTGGTCCCCAGGGCAAGATGCTCTCTAGCAGTAGCTCTAGTCTCAAAATGGCATCCTGCAGTAGGTATTAGCTATTGCATCTTGCAGTAGCCATCTGGGTCCTGGGGAGCAATATATAACCAGTGATCTTTCTACAGAGCATTGCTGTGCAGTGAGCAGACTCCTATACTAGGGTCTTCTGAAGACTTCTGGATTTTCTAACAGCAAAAATATTAGGTATCCATTTTGTTTGTGTGTGTGATGATGTATGTTGATCCCAGGGCCTTTCCCTTGAGCCATATTATGTCCTCGGCAATTTTTACATTTGTTTAGTTTGTTTGAGGTAAGGACCTGCTAAGTTGCCCAGGCGGGGCTCAATCTTACTATCCTCCTTAGCCTCCCAAAGAGCTGGGATCATAGTCATCCTCACATCTTGCCTAGCTTTTATCAGCAATTTTAATGGAGAATGCGGAGTGTTGGTTGCTTTCCTTTTTCCCTCAGAGACAAGTCCTTTTTTTGTTCCAAGCTGTTCTCGAGGAGGGAGATAAGGCAGCAGAGTTGAAGGATCTTGTTCCTTTCTTTCTACCTCATCCTGACTCTTCATCCTGCCGTGAGTTTCCATTACAACTTTGCTGTCCTCTATACACTCTCCCACAGGCACTCTAGTCAGAGTATAGTTGTTTATTTGTTGTTTTGATTCATTTTTATGTATACGGGGTGAGAGTTGAGCTCCTCTTTTTAGCCATCTTATCATATGGTATTTTTAATGCTAAGACATTCATTTAAGCATTTCTGAAATTGTGACATATTTTACAATAGATTTAACGTGATAGTATCTCTCTGCCACTAGAAAACTAGCATTGAATAATACCTATGTTATAACATTATACCATGAAGCCCCTGGTTTCAGTTTTCTAGTTGTTGATTGTATAATAATAGCTCCTAATTTAATGCTGAATATTGAAATAGACAGCAAAGATTAATTCATTGAATTGAAATTTTTTTTGCTTCAGTCTCATTTACCTTCAATTACTTCCATCATTAATAATTTCTGCCTTTTTTCCTTGCTTCACCATGTCCCCGACTTAGCTTTTCAATACTTAATGCCCAGTGCATTCTTGGTCTAGCCATGCCCAAATCCCCCCACCCCCTTTCTGTTGAGTGACTGCGACCTGAAAAGCAGGTTTTGTGCCACTAAATGCTCTTCTCTTCTTTGCTTTTGGCTCAGTGACTATTTTGTCCTTGTGGAGTCACTCAGCTCTAATCAGGCTTATCTCTGGGTCTGTGGTTTACATTGGAAAACTTGGCTTGTGCTCTGGCATCATGGAAGTTTGCCTAGTTGGCTTTTGGAGGTGCTACCAACCTCATTACATGTGATGTGTACATATGGCCATGCTCTACCTTTCGTGTGTCTTCTGTAATATACTTCTCCAAGCATTACAGGTTAGGAGTAACAATAAAATCACAGAAGCTATACAATCTGTGCTTCCAGGTGCCGCCCCCTTTATTAATGTGGGGGTTTTAACGCATGGAGACATTTTTGTAGTTTTTTCCTTAATATCCTAAAAGAAAGAATGTATAGGAATATTATTTCATGCTTGTGAGGAAAACAGCATCATAACTCTCATGTGATTATTGTTATTGCTCTTTCCTATTGCTTTGACTTTTGCTGATTTCTACTTTCTTTACCTAGAGTGTTACATAGTGAAGGCTTCTCAACCCTGGGGTCTGCTCAATACTAGGAGATTTGTAATGTATCCAAGACACATTGGGTTCCTGTGTGCCCATGTCCCCATGTTTAAGTCAAATAATTATCTGTGATATTCATAAAAGGACAGTATTCTTTATATAAGCCCACTCACGTAGGGAGAATTCTTCCTGTCTTTGTGTTTTCAAAGAAAGTGTGTGATGAGAATGCTGTCACTGTGGCACTGTATGATTTAGTGAAGCCTTCTTTCCCTTTAACTCAAGTGTGATTCCATTGGTCAAAGGACAAAGTAGGCAATAAGCATCATGTTGAGTACAAAAATTATAATTTGAGTATCATAATTACTTCAAACTTTTATACATTACTCTCTCCATAGAATGCTCTTTTGGGAGCTCATACACAGAAATGCTTTATGCAACAGATCCTACAGACTTATCCTTACATGTCTGACTTCCAAAGTGAATACAGTTTAGTCACAAGCAGATTCCTTTCAATCCCTCTTTCCCACTCATATAACTTTTCTAGTTGATCACAAGTTAATTAAACCTTTTGTCTTTAAGATTTGCCTTTTATCCAATAAAATAATAATTGTGTAAACCTTCTTAATAGAAGAAATAAGAAAATCTGTGAAGTAGATCAATGAATTCTTAGGTGCAGCTTCTTTTTATGTCACCAAGTTGCTTTATGAGACTCCTATAATACTGACATTCTATTAGATGATTGGTACTCACATGTAATGAGCAGTACATATTTGAGATTCATTAGCATCACATTTGAGGTGTCAGTAGTTTGTACTTTGTCTCTCTTTGTGCTGTTTTTTAAAGTAGGCCATCCCCATACTCTCAGAATCTAGTAATGAATTGCTTGCAAAAAAGGGTGACTTTTTTGACATGCATCTTCAAAAAAATCAATTGAGATGACTAGAATATGGATTAAAAAGATAAAATCAGAATTAATATATTGTGAGTCTGATGTTTTCTATATTAAATATGAAAAAGTAACATATGATTTGTAAGGCCAAATAGTATGAATAAATTGAGACAAGTTTAATGACCATTGGGTCAGAAATATTTGAAGAATAAATTAACCACTTATGAGCATACCTGCACACACACACATACACACACACACCCACACACACGAGGAGAGATAGAGAAAAGAAAAGTGCAATTTACAAAGTAGCTTTGCTACATACACTATGGAATACAATGTACCCATTAAACTTTACTAGAGAATAGTAATAATGAAATCTGACATTTTTATTCATATGCAGTATAGATTCAATAACCGCCATGTTGTGAAAAAATGCACTAATGATCCTATTAAAATTAATGACTTTGTTCTTGTTAAGTGCCCATTGATTATTTTAAAATGTACACTCACTTAAACTGGAAAAATAATTAATAGAAGAATCATTTCAGAGTTCAATTTCTCAGTTACAAAGTTTATTTCTACATTTACCATAAAAGAGACAATATTGTCACAAAATACAAAGCTGTAGTTTTTAATTACTTCAGTTTTGTGTACTTCCTGAGGATGCCGCCTCTCCCCCCGTCACAAAGCATGTTGTGCTTCCCATACCATAATGGTGTTCTACCATCTTGCTGAATGCCTGACCATGGAGAGACACCCTGGCATGAACTTGTGAACATGTGCTACCTGAGCTCTGTTATGGCTTGTGTCTAGATGTCCCCCAAAGCCTCATATGGTCAGAGGTGGGGTTTTTTCAGAGGTGGCTGGATCTAGAGTATGTGATGCTGGAATTGATTCATGGTGCAATGCTAACCTCAAGGGCACTAGGATTAAGGGTGTGAGTTCTAACTGCCCTAAGAAATCTGCATAAACTATAAGGAACAGGAAGAGCTGTAGTCATCCCGTTTGCTTTGCTACCTTCTGCCCAAGATGAACTGTTTCTCCTCTGTGATGGCTGTCTGCCATTCACCCTGTCCTGGAGCCAGCTAATTATGAACTGGAACCTCTACAAACTGTGATCCAAATAAACTGTTCCCTCTTTGACTATGAGTGTTGGGCATTTTGTCTCAGCAACAAGAAAATCAACTAAGATAAGCTGGAATTAACATTGCATAGATGCACTTTGCTCAACTATAGTCTGTTCTGACAGAGTCTAAAGTTGTTTGGGGGGGGGGACATTAACATCCCTGATTGATTAATTCATGAACACCAAGTGTTTCAGAGGAGGTAAAAAAATGGAGTTAAATGAAGGGCCCTAGTAAATTCGTTGCTTATACTCAATTTCCATTGAAAAGCCAAATATCCTGCATCTGTTGTGATTCTTTCTTCCTTGGGGACATACATGCCTAATGTGCTAAAGACTTTCTTTCACTCACTGTGTGCTGTCCTGCTCACTTGAGAAAGACAGAGAATCAAAATACCATTGAAGTGAAGGATCATTGGATCGGTATGGATACCTTAGATTCCAAACCCCTAAGCAGTCCCTGTCTGCATTTCACTATTCTAAAAGTAAACAGGGAGTGTCTCCCTTTGCACACTTCTAAGTGGAGCAGGGACAGTTACACAAAACATTTGCCTGTCCTTTTTTCAGAGATATTGGCAGTGTGCCCCTTTCACTAAGAATTAGGAATGAGGAAACGGTTTCCAAAATACGCAGAAAAGGATAAGATTAACCATCTATGGTAATAAAACTACAAAGTGACAGAACTGATAGTAACTTTTGAGATGCCCCAAACACCAATCAAGATTACTGAGTATCATGGAGAGGAGTAAGATTGGATGTAATTGTAGTTTTTAAAGGGAATGCCAAATCCTTTTTTTTTTAATAGTATAGCTATAAAGCTTTATTAATCTTTATGTAGTTAACTCTATAAATTTTTTTATAAGCTTTACAATCTACTTTTATTTTATTTTATTTTTTTAATTAAATTCTTTTATTGGTACATTGTAGGTATATAACACAATTACATTTCTCATTGGGAATTGTACCTTTACGTAATGCATCTTGGTTCTTATTTTTTCCCCATTCCTAGCCCTGCCTTCACGCCCTCCACCCTTCCCTATTTACAAAGACTTTATTTCCATTTTTTCCATTTCTCAGCATTATTCCTTTCCCTTCTTTCCTTTCCCTTGCCCCTCCCACTACCCCTAACCCTTTGGACCTTTTCTTCCTATTTTACATTATCGATTATTCATTCTAATCATTGGTCCATTTTAGGTATACAATATAATGACATTCATCATTGGAAATTTGCACCTTTGCATAGTCTCTCTTGGTTCTTATTTTTCACCCTTGCCCAGCCCTCTCTTCAACCCCTCCAGTCCTCCCTATTTACAAAGATTTTGTTCCTATTTTTCGATTTTCTCATATTAATCCCATTCCCTTCTATCCTTTCCCCTAGCCCTCCCACTTCCTTCCCCTTTGCCCCTTTTCTTCCTATTTCACATTACCTATTATACATTTAGTCCTTATTTACACTTTCAGTTTCTCACACCAAAGAAACTATTAGGTATTTACACATGTGTGTCCTATTTATTTCACTTAAGAGTATCACCTCAATGTGCATCCACTTAGCTATAAATGTCTCTAATTTCTCATTTTTAATGGCTGAGTAGTACTCCATTTTATTAAAAAAAACCACATTTTCTTTATCCAGTCTCCAGGTCTACTATCTCGAATCTATAAAGAACTTAAAAAGATCAGACCTCCCAAATTTAAAGACCCAATCCGAAAATGGGCATCTGAAATGAACAGACATTTCACAGACAAAGAAGTAGAAATAGCAAATAAATACATGAAAAATGTTCAACATCACTGGTCATTCCAAAGATGCAAATGAAAACAATGCTGAGATTCTACCTCACTTCAGAAAGAATGGCTGCTATCATGAAATCAACCAATAACAAATGCTGGCGGGGCTGTGGGGAAAGAGGAACCCTGTTCCACTGCTGGTGGGAGTGTGGACTGGTGCAACCACTGTGGAAATCAGTATGGAGATACCTCAAAGTACTAGGAGTGGAAGTCCCATTTGACCCTGGTATTCCACTACTGGGGATCTTCCCCAAAGAATTAAAAGAATCATACCACAGTGATGTATGTGCACCCATGTTCATAGCAGCACAGTTTGTAATAGCTAAAACTTGGAAACAGACCAAATGCCAAATCCTTTTTATTGTACTCAATCTAGAAAAACTAAAAGGAAGCAATTATAGTTAAAATATGACACACAGAATCCCAAGGGGCCAGACACTGGCAACATTTGCCCAGTGTTGTCTGAAGGAAAGAAACACACACCATGGAAGATTTAACTCTCTGTTTTCTGTAGAAGTTTCTCATTCACTGGGCTTATGGCTAACTCTAAACCTTACACTTGGCAGTTCTTTTGTCTTAACAAAAGGAACTATAGAAATATTTTCATATATGAAAGACAAATTTTAAAAAATACTATGTATCCCTTGGTAGAAACCTTCCTATTACACTGAAATAGTGAATAATCATTATAAAAATAAACTTGCTTTATGAATAGATGCATACAAAATTAAATCACCAATAATTAATTTCTTTGGAACATTGTAAAACTGACTTGTATTTACACTCATGTCTACTAAAATTACATATTTAGTAATCTGTAAAATCCAGTATCTCTTTTAATCATCTTTTATTCAACTGACTTTTAGTAGTTACTCTATGTCAATGTCTTTGCAAGACAGTGGAGAAAAAAGTAGCACTCTCAAGAAGTTGAAGGCTGTAGAAATATATTTCCACATGGTTACAGAAAAGATGCCATACAAAAGGTATGGATGAGTCCTTCAAGAAATATTAAATGTTACACAGGCACATGCAGGTACTATTCAAGGTGAGCCTCTCCTGGCACATCAGCAAACTGGCCACAGGCTACTGTTGGCAGCAAATCAAGGAAAAGATTCTTTCTCCATTCCTCAGTCCTTTCATCTATTTCCTCAGTGATTCAGTCCTTTGACAAGTACTTGAGGGCCACCAGCATGTGATATACTGTGCTGATTTCATTCTTTGCACCAAGAGATGGAGATGTAATTAGACAGTATCAGGAGGAAGAGACCAATTTTAGAGCCCCTGTTGCCCTCCAGCTCCCCTTTTTTGAACATTCTAAAGCTGTCTGTGGGCTGTTTCTCTTTGATGTTCTGTGAGATACCTTATATCCCAGTTGGGAGCTGAAGTGGACTGTGTTGTTATTGTCACTTGCTTTGATCCTCAGCAAGAAGGTGCACTGTCTTTTACCTCCTCATTTCCTGCTCTCATGGTATCAGTGGTGAAAGATTATTGGTCAAGAAAAGAACAGGCAGTAAGAATGGCTGTAGACTAAGACTTAAGGGAGAAAGGGAGAAGGGCACAGAGATTAATACTGGGAAAGTCTACCTGAGGTAATGAAACTTAAAATGAAAGTGTAGATGAGCATGGGACTTATTTGTCCAAAAGAAGAACACTGAATGAGGAAGAGGTGAGGATGTTAAAATGGTGTCTGAGAAGGAAAAATACAGCACAGTTAAAACCTAATGTGTGTTTATTATCAATACAACTCAAGAGAAAGTGTACATGCTGGTAGAAAATTTTAAGGAAGAAGATTCCATTGTCTGATTTTACTCTAGCAGTATCACTTTGGTTATAGAGAACTGAAAGAAGGTGAAACAATTTTCTAAGTGAGAAATGGCAGTTATCTGTCCCAGATTTGTGGCAGTGGAGATTCAGAGCTATCTTGCAAAATCTGTAGAAACTTATATACATCATTTTTACAAGAATTTTTTTCCATACAAGGCAGTGCAAGGATAAGTTCTAGATTAGGCAAGGTAATCATTTGTCTTTGTATTGAGCATTAGAAATTCTTAGAGATCTCTCTCTCCAAATACTATCCTGGTAATCTGCAAACATGGAATATTGTCATAAATGATTCAATGTTTTTCATAATTGCCCTGGATTAAGATTGTCAACTAAACACCATGATCATCTCCTTCTAAGCTCTACATGCATCGTAGAAGCCATGGTGAAATTACATGTCCCTTTACTTTGTAGATCCAAGTTATACTTTTTCCTGGTAAGAACTCAGGTGTGATTTAGAAGGTAAAAAATGAGTAGCTTTTGTTTGCTGGCAAAGATGAGTTTCACAATGCTTTCTGAGTGATCTCTCAAGAACCATTCATATCACTGCTGCAGGCTACACAGCTGGGACAAACTTCTTGTCAGTTTCCTGGCAGGTTTTAAAAAAGTCACCTGTACTGGTGCTTCAGCCTGATAATCTCAGGGTTGGCTTCCTTGACCTTCACTTCTCTAGCTTTTCTAAAGATCACACAGACCCTTAATTCCTGTATTAAACCATTGACATCCCAAATACACGGAACTGCTTCTGTTTTTTTGATGGAAGTCTGAAACATGCACCTGGGCCATAAGTGTGTCCAAAGGAACAGAAAATTTAAAATGAGACTCTCCCATTAGTTTACTGACCTGGTTAGATTTAGAGGATGTAAAAATAAATAAATAAATAAATAAAGCCTTTATTGTCAGTGGGAAATGGGTGGTGATTGTTCAGGTCATACAATGGCAAAGCAGTTACTTAAGTTGTCACCTTCAACTGCCTGGAATCCAGTGGCTACAGAAGGTGAACCTTGAAATCACCACATTTTTGTACCAACAGAACTTCATGGTGCATAAAATGTAGTATGGATGGGATGGCTAAATTTTCTGAAGAGGAGAATTTAGAGAGAGAAATCACAAGCTTAAAACTTGATGATATTTTTCCTGAGTTTTACTGAGGTATAATTGACAAAAAATTGTATATACATAAGGCTTACATGGTCAGGTTTTGAAATATCTATACATTGTAAAATAATTGCCAGATAAAACTAATTAACATATTCATTACCTCACAGTTACATTGTGTGTGTGTGTGTGTGTGTGTGTTTTGAGAACACTTAATGTCTACTCTTTCAGCAAATTTCAAGTACACAATACAGAATTATGAACTACAGTCACTATGCTGGACATTAGGTCTTTGGAGCGTATTCATCCTAACCAAATTTTGTATGATTTGACCAATATCTCTTCATTTCTCTCCACTCTGCCAACTGTAATTCTATTCTTTGCTTCTATGAGTCTGACTTTTTAAGATCCCCAATATAAGTGACATCATATAGTAATTATCTTTCTGTGCCTGGCTTATTTCCTGTGGCCCAATTTCCCCCAGGTTCAGCTATGTTATCATAATGACAACTTTCTTAAGTGTGAAGGATATTCTGTTATATTTATTTACTACCTTTAAAATCCACACAGCTGTCAATGGACACTTTGGTTGACACTTTATCTTGGATTTTGTGAATAATTCTTCAATATGCAAGGGAGGACAACTAACATCTTGAGTAAAGCTATCACTGATTTCTTTTTCTTTGGCTGTAAACCCAGAAGTAGCTAGCTGAGTCATATGATTGTTTTATTTTTAATGTTTTTCAAAACCTCCATACTGCTTTCCTTAACAGTTCCACCAATTTGCATTTCCAACAGCAGTGTACAGGATTACCTTTTCTATTACATCCCAGCCAAAATTAACTTCTTGTCTTTGTGACAATAGCCATCCTAACAGGCATGAGATGTTCTTTCTTTGTGCTTTTGACTTGAATTTCCCTGATGATTAGTAAAGGTGAACATGTGTTCAAATACCTACCTATGTCTTCTTTTCAGAAATGTCTACTCAAATTTTTCACCATTCTTTAATTGAATATTTTTTTTGCCATTGAGTTGTTTGTACTTCTTATATATTTTGAATATTAACCATTGATTATATGTGTGTTGTTTGGGAATATTTTCTGCCCTTCTATAGATTGCACCTTCGATCTGTTTATTGTTTTCTTTGCAGAGGAGAAGTTTTTAATTTAATATAATCCTATTTATCTATTTTTGTTTATATGGCTATCCTTTTAAGGTATTATATTTAAAAGAATTATTTTCCAGACTAATATTAGGAAGCTTTTTCCCTGTTTTTTTTTTAAAGTATTAATTATTTTGTTGAAGACTTTAATCTAATTTGTTTATTTTTCCATTTGGTATGACATGTGTTCAATTTCCTTTCTCTATGTGAATATCTAGTTTCCCCAACACTATTTATTGAAGAAATAGTTCTTTTCCTATTGTGTGGTCTTGTTGAAGATCAATTAGCCATAAAATATATGAATTTATTTTTGGGTTCTGTATTCTGTTCCATTCATCTTTTTTTCCCCATTAAGTTTATTGGTACATTTTAGGTATAAAATACATTTACATACATCATTGGGATCTTGTACCATTACATGAGTATCTTGGTTCTTATTATTTTTTCCCTTCCCCTGCCTTCCTTTCACCCCCTCCACCCTTCCCTATCTGCAAAGATTTTGTTTCCATTTTTTTCCTTTTCTCATATTTTTTCTTTTCCCTTCTTTCCTTTCACCTCCCCCTCCCCCACCTCCCCTGCTCCTTTACACCTTTACTTCCTATTACACAATATAAATTATACATTTTTAAAATTAAAATATCAAGACCTAGGAGACATTACCACAGATTTTAAAGAATTTATAAAGATATAGACTGCGTATTTCAAAAATCTGTTTTGAAATAAATTTGACAACTTCTAAGAAGTACCTTGGAAGACAAATTAATGAAACTAACTCTGGAGGAAATATAAAATTTGAAAAGCACCTATTAAAGAAAGTATATTCCTAGCTTGAAAACCTACCTATCTGACAACAACAGGCTTGTATACATTTTAACTGATAAATTATATCAAACGTTTAAAGCAGAAAAAAAAGGAACCCTTCTCCCCTCATTTTAGGAAACCAACATAGTGCTAATCCTAAAACTGGATAAAGATAATAGAAGAAAAAAGTATGAACATAGATAGAAATTTGTTTATTAGAAGCCAGATCTGGCAGTATATACAAAGTGATTTTATTGTAGGGATGGCAGTGTTGGTTCAGCGTTGGAAGACCCACCCCCAAAAGTCATCATTTTAACAGAGGAAAGGAAAAAGCCATATGATCCTGTCATTAGTTGGAGAAAAAGTATTGGACTAAATTCCACAGCTGATCATGGTAAAAGCTATCAGGAGACTAAAAGTAGAACAGAACCTTCTCAACAGATTAAAGACATGTACTCCATACTTCCAGCAAGAATGCCTTATATGAATGGAGAAGGTGCAATGCTTTCTCCTTAAGGTTGGGAACAAGGGCAGATATGCTTACTCTTCATCTGTCCATTAAACTTTGAAACCTAGGCCCAACCAAAATAGTCTAGCAATAAAATGACACAATTAGGATAGGATTGGCAAGGTAGAAACAAAATCTTTATATATAGATGAAATGATCATCTACAGAGAAAATACTAAGAAATCTCTAGGAGCCACTAGAACTTGTGTTTGAATTTAGCAGGATTAGAAAACACAAGGTATATATAAAAATTCAGGTCTATGTATACCTGGTATAAATGAAGAATTGGATATTGAAATTTAAAAGTTATGTAGGAGTACAAAGGACCTAGAAAAGTAAAACAACAACAACAACAACCCCCCCAAAATAGTGTTGCAAGACCTTTAGTACCTAATTTTAAGACTTCTTCTAAAGCTACAGTAATCAAGGCAGTGTTGGTGTAAGGAAAGACATAGAGATCATTGGAATAAAACAGAGAATCTAGAAATAGAACCACACATATATGGTCCACTGAGTTTTGAAACATTATTTAACATTAGCATTTTATAGAATATAAACTCAATTCAAGAGCCAAGGAAGAGATAGTGTTTTCAGCAAATGGCACTAGAACACATGGTATCCGTATATAAAAACTAACCTCAACCCTTTATTTCCATACATAAAAACAACTTGGAAGAATCAATGAACCTAAATGTGAAAGACTAAAACTATAAAACTTTAAGAAGAAATTATAAGGGAAAATGTTTATGAATTTAGGGTAGGCAAGAACTACCTAGGATACAAAAAACATGATATATAAAAGAAAAAAAATTGATAAATGAGATTCCATCAAAATTTAGAACTTTAAATGACATCATTAAAATGAAAGTAGTCCTTAAACAGACCATATTTACAATGCATATAACCTATGACCAGAATATATAAAGAACTCTTACAGCTCATTAATAGACAACCCAGTTAAAAAGCAGACACAAGAAGATGATAAATAGCCAGTACAGCATAAGGAAAGGTGTGCAACTCTAGAATCAGAAAAATACTAATCAGTACAATAACAAGATTTAATTATACACTCATTAGGGAGATGAAGTTAAAAGTTTTAAAAGCCTTGTCATGACTTTTTCTTTTCATTGAATTCTCTTCCTTTGCGTTTAATTTGTCACGCCCAGTGGATTCATTCTGCTGGGTTTCCTGGGGTTGTGATTCTCATTGTCTTTTCCTAGGGTATTGTCTAAAATTTTTTGGAGTGCTGGTTTGGTATTCATGAAGTTCCTGGGGTGCTCTTTATCATGAAAGTATCTTATTTCTCCATCAATTTTGAAAGATAGTTGTGCAGGGTACATCAATCTGGGTTGGAGGCTGTTTTCCTTTAGGGCTTGAAATACATCACTCCAAGCTCTTCTTGCCTTGAGGGTTTACATTGAGAAGTCTGCTGTGATTCTGATGGGCTTTCCTTTGTATGTGATTTGTTTCTTTTCTCTCACTGCTTGTAGAATTTTGTTCTTCTGTTGGATTTCTCGAATCTTAACAATTATATGCCTATGTGTAGATTTTTTTTGATCAAGGCTAGCTGGAGTCCTATATGCCTCACTTATCTGTATGTCAAGTTCTTTTCCCCTTCTTGAGAAGCTTTCTGCCATCACTCCTGTGAACAGTTTTTTTATGTCATCTGTACTCTCTCCTCTTTCTTCATTGACTCCATCAGTCTTATGTTGTTCTTCTTTACATCATCTAACAGCTGCTAGATTGATTTCTCGTGTTCCCTTACAATTTTAAAGCAATTTTTCTTTTCCTGGTCACTAATTGCAATCTTATCTTCTATATCTGAAATTCTATCCTCACATTGGTTCATTCTGCTGTGCAGAGTTTCTATGGAGTTTTTAATCTCCTGGAAATCTGTTTGCATCTGTTTTATGGATTCTATTTGTTTCCTATGTTGGGATTCCATCATATTCCTCAGATCCTCTATTTTTTTTTGTCTGTGTCCTCTCTAGATGTATTAATCATGTCTTGCACTATGAACACAATCTTTGCTGTTACCTGAGTAATTATTTCTGATTTCATTTTTCCCAGATCCTCTTTTGTTGCCAGTTCAGAGAAGTCCAGGTGGTTGAGTATCCGATTGTTTCATCTTGTTTCCCTTTGGGGTTGCTGTAGGTGATCCAGAAGTCTGTTTTTGAGGCTTGCTTACATGCCTTCTCATTTCCATAGTGTGGGGGGGTGCTTCTGGCACCCATGCAGTTCAACTTCTCTGCTCTAGGAGTGTGGAATGGTGGCAGGAGAGTCTCCTTTGGGGTGCTGGGACCAGCTCACCTTCTCCATTCATCTTTATTTCTCTTTTTATTTCAGTTACATATTGTTTTGATTACTGCAACTTTGTAGTATACAGTATTTTCAAATTAAGTAGAGAGATGCCTTTAACTTTGTTCTTTGTCTTATACATTACGTTGGCTATAAAAGGATTTTTGTATGTGTGTAGTTTCACATGAATTTTAAGATTATTTTTGTCTATTTCTATGAGGCATGCCACTGAAATTTTAATATGGATTGCAGTGAGTCTATAGTTATCTTTGGTTAGTGTGGTGTTCAGTTTCAGGTGTCAGACTGACTGGATTAAGGAATAGCTGAAGTCTGATAAAGCATTACTTCTGGATATGTTCAGGAGAGTGTTTCCAGAGGAAACTGGCATGAAAGTTGGAGAACTGAATGGGGAACTTCTATTCTCACTGGATGTGGGCACCATTCAATTGGCTGGGTGCTGGGATGAAATGACAAAAGAAATGAAAGACTTGCTCTCTTTCTTCTGGAACTAGGATAGTCTCTCTCCCCACTGTCCTAAACTAAAGGCTTTCCCAGCATTTGAATGTCAGCCCTTAGCCATCAGCTTCCCTGTTCTGAAACCTTCAGAGCTGAACTGATTGTGAGACTTCTCAGCCTCCACAGTTACATAAATCAATTCTCCTAATAGAGCCTATCTGTGCTCTCACTCTAATTCTCATTCTTCCTTCCATCCCTCCCTCCCTCCCCCCATGACCCCTCACCCTCTCCCCTCTCCCTTCTTATTGCTTGTATTACTTTGGGGAGCCCTGACTAATACAAGTAGAATGGACATTTTTTATACTATGAATTCTTCCAGCCCATGAAGATGGAATACATTGGCATTTATTTGCACCTTCTTGTTCAATTTCTTTCATAAATGTCTCACAGTTTTCAGTATATAGATGTTTTACCATTTTGGTCAATTTTATTTATAAGTACTTATTTTTTGATGGAATTATAATAGGATTTTTCTTAATTTCTTTTTTGGACAGCTTAGTATGAATGTGTAGAAACATTACCATTTTTATATGTTGATTTTGTAGCCCAAAACTTCATTAAATTTGTTTATTAGTTCAGGTAGTGTTTTGTGGGACTATCAGGATTTTCTCTACATCTATACATGCTATCTGTGAACAGAATTAAATGTCTTTTTTTTTTCAGTTGGATTCTTTTTATTCTTTTTCTAGACTAGTTGTTCTAGCTAGAATTTCCAGTATTGTATTGCACAGAAATGATGAGAGTGGGTAAAAAACTTGTCTGGTTTTTAATTTTAGAAAAAGCTTTCAGCTATTCACTGTTGTAAATGATATTAGTTATGGGCTGACCGCATATGGCCTTTTTTGTGTTGAAGTATTTCTATACCTAATTTATTCATGATTTTAGTCATAAAGATTTGTTGAACTTTGTCAACTGCTTTAAGTTGATTATATGATTTTATGTCCCACATTCATCATTTTGTGCATGTTGAACTATCTTTGCATCTAAGAAATAAATCTCATTTAATCATGGTGAACGATGCTTTAAATGTGCTGTTCATTTTGTTTTGCTAGTATTTGTTGAGAATTTTTACATCTATGTTCATTAGAGATATCTGTCTATAATTTTATCTTCTTGTAGTGGCCTTGTAAAATGAGTCTAGAAGTCTTCCTTTTATTCAAACTTTTGGAATAGTCTGAGAGGTTTAACATTTGTTCTTCTTTAAATATTTGATAGAATTCCCCAGTGAAGCCTTTAGTTTATAGACTTTGCTTTGATGTTTTTGACTAGTGGTTCAGTCTTTTACTTATTGGGCTATTTAAATTTTATCTCCATAAATCAATTTTTAAAAGTTTGTAGTTTTAGAAATTTATCAGTTTGTTGTAGATTGCCCAAATTTTGGTGTATAATTGTTTATTATAATTTTTTATGACCCTGTATGTTTCTGTGTATCAATCATAATGACTTTTTTGTTTAATAGTTACTCAAGTTTTTTCTCTCTAACAAACTTCATCTTTTGAAGCTTTATATTATGCCAGTTTTATCTTTTTAAAAAGTCAACTCTAGTTTCACTCACTGTTTTTTAATTTTTTTTCCTAGTCTCTATTTCATTTATTTCAGCTTCTATCTTGATTAAATTCTTTCTTCTGGCAACTTGGTTTAATTTTGCAAATTTTCTCTAGTTCCTAGAGTTATAATTTTAAGTTGTTTATTTGAGATTTTTTTCATGTAGATATGTAGTCCTACAAACTTTCCTCTTTGAATTGCTTTTGCTACATTTCATGAATTTTGGTTTATCATCTGTCTATTTTCATTTGTCATAAGATAACTTTTTTGTTTGTCCTTTTGGCTTCTTTGAACTATGGGTTATTTATGAGTGTGCTGCTTCATTTTCATGTATTTGTTAATTTTCCATTTTTCCTCTCATTATAGAAGTCTAATTTATACTATTTGGTTAGAAAAGTTAATTTGACAGGATTTAAACCCCTTACAAAAAATTTGTTTAAGCTCATTTGTGGCCCAATAGATGACCTACCCTGGAGAAACTTTCATGTTCACTAGAAAATAATGTATATTCTATTGCTATTTCATGAAATATTCTGGATATGTCTGTAGGTTCCATTTTGTGTACTGTGCAGTTCAATTCTAACATTTCCTTATTGACTTTTTTACTACTTGAGCCATCCAATGTTGAAAACAGGTGCTGAGGCTTGCTACTATTAAATTATTGTCTGTTTCTCCCTTCTGTTTCACTAACATTTTTTTTTTTTGGTACCGGGCATCGAACTCAGGTCCTTGCGCTTGTGCAGCAGGTGGCCAAACCACTGAGCTAAATCCCCGGCCCTTCACTAACATTTATTTCTTATATTTAGTAGTTTCAATGTTGGTTTGGTACATATTTACAAGTGTTACACGCCCCTTATGAAGTGATCCCTTCATTGTGATATGATGACATCCTTTGCCTCCCATGAGTGTTTTTGACTTAAAATTTATTTTGATATAAACACTGTCAATTCAGCTCTAATTTGATTGCTATTTGTATGGAAAAATCTTTTACTATCTCTTTATTTTCAGCCCATATATATTCTAAAGGCTCAGTTGTCTCTTGTAGGCTGCATAATGTTGAATCTTGTTTCTTGTTCTGTTCAATCAGTCTGTGACTTTGGATTGGAAAAATAATCTATTCTTATTTAAAGTAATTATTGATAGGTAAGGACTTACTATTGCCTTTCAGTTATTTCTTTTTGGAGTGTTTTCCCTTTGTTTCTTTCTCATTGTCTTCCTCTGTAATTTGGTGAAAGTTTTGGTAGTAGTACACTTTGAATCCTTTCTCTTTCTCTTCTTTCTTGTCTTCTATGGTTACCATAGATTTCACATAAAATACATAAAATATCCATTACATTGAATATTAGTCTGATTATATCAACCCCATATAAAAACTATAGCTTACTGAAGTGCACGCAGATCAGAGGGAGCAGCAGTGTGGACCAGAGCCACAGAGCTACAGGCAGATCCCATCCAGGGCTTCACCCCAACCCCAGAGGTTCTGTTACACTGGCCTAAGCCAAGGGCCCACCTGGAAAAGAGCTGCACAAATGCACAAGCAACAGCCAGCAGTTCACCCCGATACCATCAGTAAGTATGTAACACCCTAAGAGAAGCTTGCTCACACAACAGGAACTGAGGGGCAAAGCCCCCAGACAAAGGCCATCCCAGACACAGCTACATAAGGGCCCTGGCCAGTAGCACACCTAGATATCATCCCAAGTATGCACAGGCCCCAGCTAGAAGTCCAGCCAGACAACAGATCAGCTCAGGGATCCAGAAGGCTACCATTCTGAACCCAGGAATTAGTGTGCTGGTTAGCAGCAGAGAACAGGCCACTCATTGGCTTGCTGAGAATTGAAGAACACTGGGTGAGCAAAAAAGTTGCCTCAACATGATACTCTTAAGTGAAATAAATAGGACACACATGTATAAATACTGAATAGTTTCTCTGGTGTGAGAAATTGAAAGTGTAAATAAGGACTAAAATGTATAATAGGTAATGTGAAATAGGAAGAAATAGGGCAAAGGGGAAGGAAGTGGGAGGGATAGGGGAAAGGATAGAAGGGAATGGGATTAATATGAGAAAATGGAAAAATAGGAACAAAATCTTTGTAAATGGGAGGAATGGAGGGGTTGAAGGGAGGTCTGGGCAAGGGTGAAAAATAAGAATCAAGAGAGATTATGTAAAGGTGCAAATTTCCAATGATGAAAGTCATTATACTGTATACCTAAAATGTACCAATGATTAGAATGAATATTCGATAAGGCAAAATAGGAAGAAAAGGTCCAAAGGGGTAGGGGTAGTGGGAGGTGCAGGGGAAAGGAAAGAAGGGAAAGGAAAAATGCTGAGAAATGGAAAAAATGCAAATAAAGTCTTTGTAAATAAGGAAGGGTGGAGGGGGTGAAGGCAGGGCTAGGAATGGGGAAAAAATAAGAACCAAAATACATTATGTAAATGTACAATTCCCAATGAGAAATGTAATTGTATTGCATACCTAAAATATAACAATAAAAGAATTTAACAGAAGAAAAAAAACGTTGCCTCAACAAAGGCACAGCAGGCTGCATCTGTTGAAATGAGAAGACACATAAACAAGTCTCAAAACCAGACTTCCAGATCACCTAAGGCAACCTCAAAAGGCAATAAGATGGAACAATCTGATACTCAACTACCTGGACTCCCTGAACTGGCAAAGGCAGAGGATCTGGAAAAAAAGAAATCAGAAATAATTTCTCAGATAACAGCAGAGATTGTGCCCATAGTGCAAGACATGATTAATAAATCTAGAGTGGGCACAAATAAAAAAAAATAGAGGAGCTGAGGAACATGATGGAATACCAAAACAGGAAACAAATGGAATCCATAAAACAGATACAAATAGATTTCCAGGAGATTAAAAACTCCATTGAAAGTTTATGCCGCCTAATGAGCCAATGTGAGGACAGAATTTCGGATATAGGAGATCAGATTGTGATTCATGACCAGGAAAAGAAAAAACTTCTTAAAAATAGTAAGGAACCATGAGAAATCAATCCAGCAGCTGTTGGATGATGCAAAGAAGAATAACATAAGACTGATCAGAGTCTATGAAGAAACAGGAGAGAGTGCAGATGACATAAAAAACTATTCACAGAAGTGATGGCAGAAAACTTCCCAAGCAGGGGAAAAGAATTTGACATACAGATAAGTGAGGCATATAGGACTTCAACTAGCTATGATCAAAAAAATTTACATATAAGCATATAATAGTTAACATTCCAGAAGCCCAACAGAGGAGAAAAATCCTACAAGCAGTTAGAGAAAAGAAACTAATGACATACAAAGGAAAACCCATCAGAATCACATCAGGTTTCTCAATGCAAACCCTGAAAGCAAGAAGAGCTTGGAGTGACATATTTCAAGCGCTAAAGGAAAACAACCTCCAACCCCGATTGATGTACCCTGCAAAACTATCTTTCAAAATGGATGGAGAAATAAGATACTTTCATGACAAAGAGTACCTGAGGAACTTCATGAATACCACACTGGCACTCCAAAAATTTTAAACAATATCCTAGGAAAAGAAAATGAGGATCACAACCCCAGGAAGCCCAGCAGAATGAATCCATCAGTCATGACAAAATATTAAATGCAAAGGAGGAGAATCCAACAAAAAGAAAAAGACATTACAAGGATAGGTCAATCCATGTCAATTATAACCATCAATGTTAATGGTATCAATTCACCAATCAAAAGAAATACATTGGCAAAATGGGTCAAGAAGCAAGATCCAACAATGTGCTGCATACAAGAAACACAATTCAAAAAGAAACTCATAGACTGAAAGTTAATGGTGGTAAATAATACTCCATGTGACAGGAACCTGAAAAATAGAAGGAGTAGCTATCCTCCACCAATTGAGTGGATTTCAAGCCAACACTGATTAAGAGAGACAAAGAAGGACACTACATCTTTGTAAAGGGAACAATCAAAGAGGAAGAGGTGAGAATCACAAATATATATGCAGCAAACACTAGGGCACCCAACTACATAAAACAAATCCTAACAGACATAAAAAATCAAGTAAGTACTAATACAATAGTAGTGGGGGACCTCAATACCCCACTGTCACAAATAGATAGACAAACCAGACAAAAAATAAACAATGAAATACTAGAACTCAACCAAACTCTTGAACAAATGGACTTAACAGATGTTTACAGAGTGTTCCACCCCACAAAATCAGAACACACATTCTTTTCAGCTGCACATGGGTCATTCTCCAAAATAGAGCACATACTTGCTCATAGAACATGCTTAAGTAAGTGCAAAGGAATTGAAGTTATCCCCTGTACATTATCAGACCATAGTGTGATGAAAGTGGATATCAATAGCAAAAGAAACCACAAGAATTTCATAAACACATCAACATTGAATAACACACTTCTGAAACACCAAAGGTTCACAGAGGAAATTAAAGAAGAAATCAGACAGTTCCTTCAATTAAATGACAATGACAATACAACATATCAGAATCTATGGGACGCAATGAAAGCAGTCCTACTAGGGAAATTCATAGCAGTGAATACTCACATTAGGAAAACAGAGAGAGCTCAGTTACACAACCCGATGCTGAACCTCAAGCTTCTAGCAAAAGAAGAGCAGGACAAACCCAAAGCTCATACAAGGGAGGAAATTACAAAGATCTGAGCAGAAATCAATGCAATGGAGACCAAGAGAACGATATAAAAAATCAATGAAGCCAAGAGTTGGTTCTTGAAAAGAATAAACAAAATTGACAAACACTTAGCAAACCTTATCAGAAAAAAAAAGGAAAGAAAAGGCCCAAATCCATGCAACTGGGAATGAAAAGGTTGAAATTACAAAGGACCCAGCAGGAATCCAGAGGATCATCAATACCTACTTCGAGAAACTATATTCCCATAAAATGGAAAACACAGAAGAAATGGGCAGATTCCTAGATACATAAGAATTACCAAAACTGAATGAAGATGACCTAAAAATTCTAAACGACAAAGTATCAATCAATGAAATCGAAAATGTAATTAAAAACTTAACAATTAAGAAAAGCCCAGGCCCCTGATGGCTTCACTGCTGAATTCTACAAGACATTTAGAGAGGAACTACTGCCACTACTGTTTAAACTCTTCATTGAAACTGAAAGGGAAGCAATACTCCCAAACCCATTCCTGAAAGCAAGCATCACCTTGATCCCCAAAGCAGAGAAAGACCCAACTGAAAAAGAGAACAATAGGCCCATCTCATTAATGAACATAGATGCAAAAATCCTTAATAAGTTACTGGCAAACAGAATGCAGAAGATCATCAAGAAGATCATACACCCTGACCAAGTGCGATTCATCCCAGGGATGCAGAGATGGTTCAATATACACAAATCAATAAATGTAATACACTATATCAAAAGAGCCAAAGACAAAAACCAGATGATCATCTCAATAAATGCAGAAAAAGTATTCGACAAAATTCAACACACATTTATGATAAAAACCCTACAAAAAATTGGAATAGATTGTCTCTACCTCAACTGATAATAGCCATGTAGGAAAAGTCAACATCCAGTATCATACCTAATGGTCAAAAACTGAAATCCTTCACACTAAAATCAGGAGCAAGACAATGATGTCCACTATCACTGCTCTTGTTCAATATATTTCTGGAAACATTAGCCAGAGCAATTAGACAAGAGAAAGAAATAAAAGGAATAAAGATAGGAAATGAAGAAGTCAAATTATCATTATTTGCAGATGACATGATATTCTATATAGAAGACCCCAAGAACTCGACCAAAAGTATTCTAGACTTAATAACCAAATTCAGTAAAGTAGCTGGATATAAGGTCAACACACAAAAATCAATAACATTTCTGTACATGAGAAAAAGACACTGAGAGAGAAATAGGGCCAACAATTCCTTTCACAATAGCATCAAAAAACTGAAATACCTAGGAATCAACCTAACAAAAGAAATCAAAGACCTCTACTCTGAAAATTATAGCACTCTGAAAAAAGAGATTGAAGATGATATCCGAAAATGGAAAGACATCCCTTGCTCCTGGGTAGGAAGAATCAACATAGTGAAAATGGTCATACTTCCAAACCTGCTATATAGATTCAATGAAATCCCAATTGAAATTCTGGTAGCATACTTCAAGGACCTTGAGAAAACAACCCAAAATTCATTTGGAACAAGAGGAGACCTAGAATAGCAAAAGCAATTCTAGGCAACAGAGACATGGCAGGGGGTATCACAATCCCCAACTTGAAACTACTACAAAGCTACTGTGATAAAGACAGTATGGTACTGGCAAAGAAACAGACCTGAAGACCAGTGGAACAGATTGGAGGATGCAGAGACAGCTCCTGACATGCTTAGCCACCTCATCTTCGACAAAGGAGCCAAATGTCCTCATTGGAGGAAAGATAGTCTCTTTAATAAATGGTGCTGGAAAAACTGAGTTTCAACTTGCCAAAGATTAACACTGGACCTATATCTCTTGCCATGCACTAAACTAAAATCAAAATGGATTAAAGATCTAAATATTAAAACAGAAACACTGAACCAACTGGAACAGAGGTTAGGTAGAACTCTTGAAGACACTGGAACAGGAAATGATTTTATGAACAAAACCTCAGTTGTCTGTGAACTAGCATAAGCAATTAACAAGTGGGATCTCTTCTTATTAAAAATCTTCTGCACAGCAAGAGAAATGACCAACAGTGTGAAGAGGCAACCCACAATGTGGGAAAAAATTTTTACCAGCTGTTCCTCAGAGAAAGGTCTACTATCTAGAATATATAAAGAACTTAAAAAAAATTAGACCTCCCAAACTTAAAGACCTAATCCAAAAATGAGCATCTGAAATGAACAAACACTTGTCAGACAAAGAAGTAGAAATAGCAAATAAACATGGAACAGTGTTCAACATCACAGGTCATTTGAGAGATGCAAATGAAAACAACACTGAGATTCTGCCTCACCCCAGAAAGAATGGCTGCTATCATGAAATCTACCAATAACAAATGCTGGCGGGGCTGTGGGGAAAGAGGAATGCTGCTCCACTGCTGGTGGAAGTGTAGACTGGAAATCAATATGGAGATACCTCAAAGAACTAGGATTGCAAGTACCATTTGACACAGCTATTCCCCTACTGGGTATCTTCTCCAAAGAATTAAAAGAATCATACCACAGTGATATATGTGCACCCATGTTCATAGCAGCACAATTTGTACTAGCTACCTACAACTTGGAAGCAGCCCAATTGCCCATCAACTGGAGACTGGATAAAGAAAATGTGGGGTTGTTTTTTTAATAAAATGGAGTACTACTCAGCCATAAAAAATGAGAAACTAGAGACATTTATAGCTAAATGGATGCACATTGAGGCAATACTCTTAAGTGAAATAAACAGGACACACATGTGTAAATAATGAATAGTCTCTCTAGTGTGAGAAACTGAAAGTGTAAATAAGGCCTAAAAGGTATAATAGGTAATGTGAAATAGGAAGAAAAGGGGCAAAGGGGAAGGGGAAGTGGGAGAGGTAGGGGAAACGAAAGAAGGGAATGGAATTAATATGAGAAAACGAAAAAATGGAAACAAAATCTTTGTAAATAAAGAGGGACGGAGGGGTTGAAGGGAGGGCAGGGGAAGGGGGAAAAATAAGAACCAAGAGAGATTATGTAAAGGTCCATATTTCCAATGATGAATGTCATTAAACTGAATACCTAAAGTGTACCAAGAAAATTAATTTAAAAAAAACTATAGCTTACCTTTTTTTTTTTTTTGGTACTGGGGATTGAACTTGGGACCTTGTGCTTTCAAGGCAGGCGGCAGCACCACTAAGCTAAATCCCTAGCCCTATAGCTTACTTTTTGATTCCCTCACATTTCATGTTATTGATGTCACAGCTTACATCTTTGTATGTTATGTATGTACCCATTAAAATATTAAAGCTTTAGTGATTTTTAATACTTTCATACTGGAGTTAAAAGTGATTGTCACATGACCATTACAGTAGTAACTTATTCTGACTTTGGCTGTATTCTTTCTTTACCATGAGTTTAATTTTACATGTTTTCATATTGGTAGTTAATGTTCTTTTTTTTTTTTTTTTTAATTTGAACTCGCTTTAGCTTTACTTTAAAGGAAGGTCTTATCGTGATGAACTCCTACAGATGTTTGCCAAGGAAAGGTTTTATCTTTTCTTCCTGCCCTGACCTGAAAACTTCGTGCTGTTATATCCATGGAAAGGACTTTGGAAGTTTATTTATATTTAAATGAGTTGCTTTCCATTGCTGCTTTCAAAATGTTCTGAGATTTTAGAAAGTGGGAACTCAAGCATTGGGAACATTCACCTGATGGGAATCAAAGCTTACTATGCCATGAACTTTATAAGAAAATCCCAAAATGAAATTCTCTAGGCCCGCTATTTCCCCAGCAATTGATTCCTTTTTCTGACTCACTTGTGCCTTCTTTCCAATAATGACTAGTAATTTATCAAGTTGAGCTATGAAAGTGGCTTGAAGCGCACAGGGTTACCATTATTTTAATCGCTATGTCTACATTTATGAACCCAACCTCTTGCCTGGCTTAAGGAGGCCTTGCAAAATGAAAATAAATTAAATCAAGGCCAGTATGGAGAAATCCTATATTTAGCCCCTCTGTTTGCTTGTTATTTTATTATTATTATGTTTTCCTTGCCATAGCTCCTGTGACAAACTCCTGACCTTGTTATTTTGCAGAAGAAATACTAATCGCTGTTCCTGATTCCCTGACTTCACATGTACTGACACCAAGCATTAAAATTTTTCTGAGTAAATCATTGACCCCTTTCATCCTTGAGGCCACAAGAAGATGTATCAACCATAAATTTGATACCAATAATTGATACCTACTTGCTATTCTCTTGTTCAGTAAACAACACCGAGCTCAGATTAATATGGCTGTTATCGACCTAGTCCTCCGATATACTCTAGGGCTTGTATTATCAGTTGGATAGGTGGATCTTGGATTAGGAAATTAGAAATGTGTGGTAGGAGCTTGAGGCTAGACTCAGTTAAGAAATTATAGGAGAGATGGAGCTTGGTAGAAATATCATGGTGTCTAAAAATATAGTGATGGGGTTTGAATCCTGCCTCCCCTTATGGGGGTTTAGGAGGGCCTGGTCCTGACTTCCTGGGAAGAGGAATGTGTGAAAGTTAAGTGATGGTGTCAACTTGAGTTTAAAAAGGCCAGCTAATTGGATTAGCACAGTTCTGGATGTGGCTGAAGAGGTTTACTGAAGACAGAAGACCCTCTCTGGGTTTGAGTGGCACCAACCAATAGGCTGATAGCCTGAATAGAATAACAAGGGGAACAAGGAAGGAAAACTCACTTCTGTTTCTTTGGAAGAGGTTGTCTTCATCCTCACTTTGAATACCATTTTCTGGCTTCCAGCTAGACCCTTCGGTCTCACAGGACACTACAGTGAGCTGCAGGCCTTTGGCCTTTGAGTGGATCCTTCAGATCTCCAACATGCAGACAACTCTTTTACTGCCTTTCATACTTAACTCTGCATGCAGCCACTGTAAGCCTACCTTGTAAATCCTTATATATTTACATATCTTGTGTTAAATCTGTTTCCCTAGTGGGTGCTGACGGATACAGAGTGTTATTGTTTGAGGCTGGTTAAGGCAGAATAATGGAATTATGAGAAGTAAAGGAATTAATTAGAGAGAGCACCAGATCTTGAAGGCCAGGGGAAAAAAAATCAATTGGGAATAGAGGTCAAGGAGAGAAGGTTCAGGGAGAGAAGGTCGATATAAAATGGAGTAGAGCATGAGGGACTTTAGTACCCAATAAAAGTAGGATTAATTGCGATGGAGGAGGCTGGATTAAAGAGGTTGAGTGTATGTGGTGAAGAGGATTTGATGAGACAACTAATTATTGATTGCTTTGGGACTGGCCTTCGGAAGCAAGCCTGAGAAATGAGAATTAGATTAAGTACACCATGGAGTAATCTTATATTTACCAGCTTTTGAAGATAAATTTTGGGAGTTATATATAGTTTCTTGGAGTAAACGAGACATTCTACATGATTCTGAAGTAGGCCTTCAGACACAATAAAAGTGAAGAAGTACAGAACTGGAATATGTGGTAGGAACATCTTCCCCCAAATAAGGCAGTAACTGAGGGGACCGAATCTGGGCAGCAATCACTAATAGAAACGCATTACTACTATAAAGTTTATTGAACCCTCCTGCAGAATCCTCCTGTAGAACATGAGGTGCAATTCAACTGAGTTTGAAGGTAAGTAGAACTAGCAATGGTTGGGAAGGGTTATAAATGGTTTTTAACAATTTACACAAGAACCAGAATCAATCAGAAAATAAATAATTGATGGACTAGGTAGGCATATACAGAATGTACTTGTCAGTAAAAAAAATCACATATGCAAAAGTGTATGTGTGGGTTTGCCAGGGAGGTAGGAGTTGAGATCCAAAAATATGGCATATAAACCTGGCTATAGCTTTTGTTCATCTCTTAGAGATTAAGTTAAAACATATTCATGTAAAAAATAATGAACCTTGCAATTGAAAAGGAGGTCAAGTTCACTGGGACTGTGGTGGTCAGAAAAACACTTATCAGAAAGTTACATTTTAAATTTGACTCAGTGGGAAGTGTTGGATTTTGGATGTCAGAAAAGAGGAGAGACAGCACAGTGAATGAGAAGGAAAGCATTAGAGGTGAGAGCTCGGGTAACAGTGTGCTGGCACATCAATGAGAGCCACCTTGGTTAGCATGGCAGGTTTTTATAATAAAGTAGAGTAGATGAAGCCAAATGGAAGACATAGATTCAATATTTTGCATTTGGGCTATCATTCCTGATTTGTCTTTTGTACATTTATGTTTATTCCATAATAGCTGCTTTTCTGTTGTTCTATTCATTGTGACTTCCACTAGCAATTAGATGGGATAAGAAAATTGTAGGCAATAGATTAACATTTTGGTGTATTGATTCCTTGGGTTATTTTTAAAATTTCTTAAATTTCAAATTTCAAATTCTTAAATTTTAAATTTTGCCACAAAAGAATGTTTTCTTTGTGTTGTTGGTAGTACAACTAATAAACTAATAGGACTTGGTCAAGCAATTTGAATCCTGGTGGCCCATTCTAAATCTCAGATTCTCTCCAATACAGGGTGACCTTGTAAATATCCATTCTTCCATGCTGAACCTCTCTGGGATGGGTTCATGAGTATAGATAACTTACACTGAGCTCTTACATACTCCAAGCACCATGCCAGGTATTTTTCTGCATTAGAATATATAAAAATACATAAAGAATGTGTGTGTTTATGTTTGACCTTGTTTAATTGAAGAAGAGTATAAAGCCTTGTTTTCATTTGTAAGAAGCCATCAAAGAGTGAATGGCATTATGTGTACACAAACTTCTACTAGGGTGACAGGTGACAGTGATTGACTGCAGGGGTGGATATTCCAATGAATGCTAAAGTGGGGATGATGCATGTATAAGGTGTGTGAGATGGAATGTGGTTGTGTCCCACAAAGTCAATTAGTCAATTGGGTCTACATTACAGATAACAGTGTGGCAGGATATGAGGGCACAGCTATTGCAGGCTTGGTAGCACACAAGCAGGGCCTGCAATTTAAAAATTGCTGCTAAAGGTACCATTGACCTACGTGATATGTCTGAAGTAGCTTCCTCTCTGAGACCAAAAAAATCTCTAGTCAAATCGCAAAAGAGGCATAGTTAGGCTTTTTGTGTGTTGCCTGTGCAAGAATTGTGTGTGTGTGTGTGTGTGTGTGTGTGTGTGTACCTTTCAACGACCACAGTGAAAGGCCAAGTAAAGCACTGCAAGGCAACATAAATGATTTAAGACCCAATGATTTTGCCAGAGAAACATTCAAGACAGAGTCTAATCCTTTAATCTAACCCTAGTCCCTTTAAAAGCTTTGAGCTAAGAGTTGACTCAGCATGTCAGTGCCAAGAAGATCCATTGACCCTGAGTTCAGTGCTGAGAAATTGAGAAATGTTCTTTTTAATGTCTATTCAATAAATACAGCATCCACCTTGCAAGGGGCTGCACAATCCACTTCAAATCCATTATGGGATGTTCTTGTGGGCTGACAAGTTGTCCTGAGACAACAGTGGCCATGAGATGAGTTTAACCCTTCCTGTGAGATGTAAATCGTCCCAGATTCCACCATTGCTGGCTCTCTAAGACCTTGGAAGGAGATATTTGCATTGATATGAAGACCCTCAGGTGTGCGTTTCCCTCCAGACTAGGCTATCTTTTTCAGACTGCATAAGCTCATACACAGATAATTACATATAATAACCACTAAATGACATTGCGAAAAACAATGTCAAATGGACATCAAATTATGTCTTTCCTGTAATCACACTTGGAGACATAGAGCAGGTTTCTCTCACCTCATTTAGCATGGACAATCGTTACCATGTATCTGTGAACACTGTGGCTATACTTTATGTGAAATTTGCATGAAGATATGTAATCTGATAAGGAATAGCTGTATTAATAGTAGGTGAGTGAAGAAATGAAAGAAATGTAGCTTGAGTGCTGAAATGTTAGAGTTTTGTGCACATTTCAGTGGTTTATGAAAAAAATAGGAGAGAATATTGAAAGTCAGGACAACTAAAAAAAAATGTTTAATGGATAGTAACTGTTCTCCTATGAGGCCAGAGGGAAACATGATCAAGAAACAAATAAACTGATATCTTACTGCAGGATTCGACCAAATCAAGGCTGAGGCTCTTACATACTCCAAGCACCATGCCAGGTATTTTTCTACATTAGAATATATAAAACTGTATAAAGAATGTGTTTAACCTTGTTTAACTGTGCTTTGAATTCTTTGCACTATGACAACAAATTTCTTTATATGAAGCCATCACTTTACAGCAAAGGGTGTGTATGTGTTGGATAAATATTTGTAGGTGATAGATTAATTGATTTACTGTTTGTGTTGTCACATTATTCAACATAGAATGATTGTCTGTTTGTCAAATTGGTTATCTATTAGCAAATACTTATGGAACACCATCTCTCTATCAAGGGCCTATGAAAACTTAAAGCAGAATTTTAGGTACTTGGCCAAAGAGCCTATTTTCAGGGTTGCCAAAAGTGCCTTCTTTGAAACCAGTTTCTTAGGGTTTTAGAGTAGTATTTGGCAAATGGCTTTGATTGTCAGATCAGTTTGGGAAACAGTAGTCAAAATATCAAAGTTGTTCTACAGGAATCCCTCTAATGATAAGCTTATGTTGATTACCAATCTCAAGGAAGAGGATGTACCATATTCTATGTTGCTGACTTCTGATCATAAAATAGTGAGTAGTTCAAGCATACACTGAAGAATGCTTTCCATTGAATTCAAGTTGGATGTCTTCTCAAGGCAAAAAGAAGAATTTTACAGTCAACCTTGATTTTGTCCTTTGTGTCTGAGAAGGTGTGAACAGTTGGCTAAAATGGGCTTGGAGGAGGCTGGATTTATGCCTTCCTACAGAGCAAAGTGATTTCACTGTACAAATTGCTGGTGTTGGTGATAAGGGGAAGAGATAAGCAGCCAGGGAATATCTCAGCATAAAAGAAAGAGCACATAGCTCTGCCCTCTTTCACCATTGCCCTGCTGTCGCTGGGGTCTGTTTTGATCTGGGACAGAGCACTATGCCCAGGACTTGGCTACTGGTGTGCAAGGTGGAGATTCATTTCCTCTCCTTCTTTTGCACTATCTTATTGCAATTTCCTCACTCAAGTGTGGAACTCATATTAGTACTTGTTTATACTGACTTCTGACTTTCTTACTTTTGCAAGGGGAAGAGCTATCCCAGTAATCTTGTTTTTTTTTTGTACCTGGGATTGAACTCGGGTCCTTGTGCTTCCCAGTAATCTTAATCAGTGTCACTCAGGACCAGGTGTGAGAGATGGTGGTTATTAATTATATTCCACATTCCTGGTAAGGTGTTTGTGACAGGTATTTAGAATCAAGATTAACTTAACTTACCCCAGGATACTAACTAGTAAATGATAGAAATGGAATGGAATCTGGGTCTGATCATCACCAAAGTCCAGCGGACCATAAAGCAAATGTATATATAGTCCTTTATAGGTAGGAAAGTGCTCCACATGAATTATTTCATTTCAGTTCTGATGAGTTTTGTTAAATAACATTTGGAGTTAAAATGTAGAAGGGATTACCACTTGTCCAATATCACACAGTAAATCAAGTGTTTAGAGGAAAGGATTCTTATCTAAACCTGAGCTAGACATCCAGCCTTAAAATAGATGACTCAAGCTGTGCTTGTAACAATCAGTACTATTTGAAAATTTATGATGATTCATAAACAGCATGCTCCCAAGTAACTTTTGAAAAAATTATAAAAGCAGGGCTTTATTATTTTCTGTGTATTCAAAATACGGAATAGAAGGGCAAAAAAAGCTGATTTGATCAACCTCAGTGGTAGACAATACTAACAGTTGGACAGTCACTGTTTCATTTAATTCTCAATAATCCTAGGAGGTAGGTACTACGATTTATCCTCATTTACAGAAGAGGCTGCTAAAGTGTAGAAAGCTGAGGTAGTGTATTGGTAGTCCTCCCTTTCAAAGTCTAGTCTCAGCTTTCCCTGCACTGCCTGCCTGTCTCTCAAATTAAGACTCACCCTCAAGACTTCTGTTTCTGATTCCCATTCGCTTTCCAATATAGTCATGAACTGTCAAAAGATATGGATGTAAAGTGAGAGTAAATCAATAACCCAAATACCTTTTCTGTGAGAGAAATCATGTGTGTGCATGGCAAAATCAGTGTGTGCTAAGGTTAGAAGTGGAAACACAGTATACTTTGTCTTAAAAAGATCACATCTTTCCAACTGTATGTGGATTCCTTGTGACTCTGAGGCTTTTGCTCAGGTTGTAGTAAAATCCCATCATAAGTCAATCTCTTCATATCTGACCCCTGATGAGTTTTTCCTGATTGATTAGGATGGAGTATCTGTGTCTCCATCAGAACCGCATATTGTGAATGGTGTGACAGCCTTGTGTATCACCCTGGGACTCTGTCATCACAACAGCCGGAGTCAGAGATTGGATTGTGCCTGAGCATTGACAATCCGGTATTGATGTTCATGTGACACGGGGAGCTACTGTAACAATCTTTATTTTGTCCATGGCTTTTGCTCTCAGGCTTGGGTTGAGCCCCCACAGGGTAACCATGATAATCAACACCTCTAATTAGCACTTAGAAATGTCTGCCTCCCAAGGCTGTCATTAGAAGACAAGCTTGGTGTGCAAAATACTGAAGCTTTTGCACTTCCCAAACAAAATCTTCCTCCCAGGCCTGTGTCGTGGATGGTGCTTTCAAGTGCTCTGCAGGCCGGAAAGCCCCCTCCCTGCTCCCTTCATTTAGGAAGAGCTGAATTCAGACTCTGAGGTCTGCCTAGGCAATTGGGAGGCTGGAGATTAGACATCACGTCACACCTATGATTCTTCCGACTCGAGGCCTCCTCTAGCTCTCCACTGCAGTGACCGAGACAATGACATGTGCAGTGATCAGTGCAAAGGAAAGTCGCAGGAGCCTCCCTCCCTCTGTTCCTTGGTCTCATTTTCCTTTTACAAATGAGATGGGGGAGAAATAGCTGAGCACTTGCTCAGACCTCTGCATGCATCAGGCTCAGGGGACCACTGAGAAAGACGATATCTCCATTCCACTCGCTTCTCCCCTTTCGAAAAGGGGCCAAGTGGTGAGAGGTGGCAGGATAGCTGCTCAGTGGAGGCTGGCTTCAGGGAGGGAGAGAAATGATACTAGGGTAGCACAGTATACTCAGGAGCAGGCTGGCAGTTTATTCTCCACTAAGAACCACCAAGTCAAAAGTAAGCAAATTTTATTGTTGCAGCAGTTACTGATACGAACACAACATGCAGAGCAATGAGAGGGACCCAAGCTGCAGATGATGTCTTTGATTCTAGTCCCTAAACACATGCTTCTCTGTAGTCAGTGGACACCATTGCATGGCCCCATCTGAGTTTTAGGGGTTCATTCATAGATCACTTTGTTATTTTGAGGGACAGGCCAAATGCAGGGCATGACAGAAAAGGAAATGAGGACGAAAAAGGAATGAGGAAAGACAAGGCTGGCCTAGACTCCCAGTGAAAGAGCTGCAATCTCTTCTCCTCTCCAGTACTTGCAACCGTGGTAGATGGACTCCTCCAGAGCCAGATAGATCTAGGGCAAAGCCCTGAGGATAGAAGCAAAGCCAGACAAACCAGTTGTAACTTTCATGAACACTGCTGGAGACCATGTCTTGGAATCTATAGTCTGCTCTGACCTGCTCACAAGCAAACTTGCTTCATGGTTATGGTCCTCATTTTGTCTCATCCATTGGAGACAGCAATATTTAATCCTTGAAAACAGGAAAAAATGACCTCTAGAGATTCTTTCCAGCTAAAGGATTTAGGAAATAAACTTTGACATTATCTCTTCAATTTTTTTTTTCCAACAGAATTGAGATAATTAGGCTCCCTTTGCAGAACAAAGTTCCAGGATGATCTCTAACTCCTCTTTTGTATTTGCCTGTGTAGCTCTTAACTAGTTATCAAGAATAAAAAGTGACCAGATTCTACTCACCAATAACCAGATTATGTTGTTATCCTTCACGCGCGCGCGCACACACACACACACACACACACACACACACACACACAGAGAGAGAGAGAGAGAGAGACAGAGAGAGAGTTTAATTTTGATCTATCATCCTGACAGTATTTTAAGTTAAAGGAATAAATAGCCAATGGTAGTATTTCAGTTGTTTTATGAAGGGAATATTACTTATATTCAAATGAAGCTCTCAAGCACCTAATATGTACCAGGAACGGTTCTAGGCATTTTTATGTACATTATCTTTGTAAGCTAATTTAACCCTCAAAATCAACCCTGGTAGTTATTATTCCATGTATTTTTTTACACTAAAAAACTGAATCATAGAGAGAATATACCTTGCTCAAAGGCACACAGGCAGGGATTTGGATTAAAGTGCCTTTTGATTTTTCTTCAAATGAAGCCAAATGAAGCCAAATGAAATCAGACCTATTTTATTTTCCCATGAAGCTGAATAGAGCTCCACCTTGACACAATCTGATCTTGAAGCTGGGCCTGCACCTGAGGGCAGGAGTGACAGGCAACTGTGTGCATGTACCTGGTTAGCAAAGTAGTGGGTCGTGGTAGGGCAGAAAGTGGGCATAGTCTGGTCCTGAGCTCAGAAATCATGTGACTAAGGACGAGAGGAACCCAACCATTGGAGTCTTGATTTTTCTCTGTAAATTGGGGATTAATATACTTTTTTTTTTTGGACCAGGGATCAAATTCAGGACCTTGTGCTTGCGAGGCAGGCAGCGGAACCACTGAGCTAAATCCCTGGCCCCATATACTCTTAAAATTAGTGATAATAAAGTATCAGTCCAATAGTAGATGCTTAATGAAAGCGATTTTTTCCGCTTGTGTAGAGTAAGCCTGTACTTCTTTTCATAATAACAGCTAGCATTTCTGGTGCTAGATATAGTTTGTGAATATTGTCACAGTTCTTTCTTATGTACCTTACCCCTTCTAGTATTCTAAATATAATAGCTAGGCAGAGATTAACTATTTTATTATTCTCACCTATCAGGCAGTTTAAATTTAAAGTGGAAAAGTTAGAACTACTCAATAAGGCCCACTTGGAAATGTGGGAGCATGACGTTTGTTTTCTCCAATGAGTACTGAGGAAAGCTAGAAGATGAGAAATTAGCTTTCTCATTTTTACATGCCATTGGACTGCTTGGATTTGGTTCCACACCTGCTTTGTCAGTGTGACCAGGATGAATCTCGTTTCGTCTGTTTACTTGATATTTACCCAAGTCTGCGATGAACGAGAAAACACATCTCAGCGTCTCACTTGGCAAGAGGAAAAATTGAGGCAGCACAGCAGCTGTCATATTTATTTCAGTGGCAAAGCAGGTCAGGAAAATTGATAAAATTAATCATACAAAGTAGCAAACATCAGGAGTGAGAACAGGAAGGAGCAGATGAGTTCTTGCTTCATTCCAAGCTGCACCTGCCCAGTTCTAATGGGATCTGTGCAACCAGCTGATGGAAGCAGGAAGGGAGGGGGCTGTGGCAATGGAAAGAAAAACCTGAAGAGAAATTGGAACATGAGAGATTATTGGGCCAGGTCTTAGTCTGCGGGCCTGTGGTGTCTGTGAAACTCTATTAAGTTCCCTGAGGCTGTAAGAAATCCATCTTTAGGTGTCCCATGAAGAGAATAAGTTCAGGACCTAATATTGGCTTGGATCTATGGCAGGTGATCCTAACTAATTCAGGCAACATTTTTTTCCTGTTACAAGAGGAATCATGGCCTTTCCTGCAATCGTTCTTGACTCGTATATGCTTTAGCATCACCTGGAGAGCTTTTAACACTAAGGATGACCATACCTACTTAGAATGAAGTGAATCAGACTCTCTTGGGGTTGGGGTGCAGGCACTGACTATTTTTGTAAACTCTCTAGGTGATTCTAAGGAGAGCTCAGGGCTGAAGCAATGGTTTTCAGACATTAGCATTTATGAAAACCACTTAGAAGACATGTTAAAACTGGGACTGCTGGGGGCGGGGATTTAGCTCAGTGGTTTTGCAGCCTGCTGTGCAAGCACAAGGACCCGAGTTTGATCCCCTGTACCAAACAAAACAAAACAAAATCACTGGGACTACTGGGCTCTACAGCCAGGGGTTTTGATTCAGCAGGTGTGGGTTGGATCCAAAAATTTCGTTCCTAACAGGCTCCAGGGAATGCTTGCTTTGCTCTTTTGGACCACATATTGAGAGCCATTGGCAAGAAAGATGCAATGCGGTTTTTATCTTTCACTCCATCATGTATTGGCTACAATCATTTAACAAGTAGATCAAGTCTTCAAACTCATATCTATAATAATTATTGTGTACTGCACTTTATTTCAAAGATTTTTGGGAGATCAACTGAGATAATATATATTGAGATCCTTTATAAACTACTGTAAAGTATTGGATGAAAATTAGTTTTCATAAATTTCGATTCAATTTTTCATTTTGCTCTGTATTTTTGGATCTAGCTATAATCGTGACAACTTGGAGACAGATGCATTTATTTATTTATTTATTTTTCCATTCACTTATTTTAAAAACAATTTAACAAATACCATTATAATCAAGTCCTAGCCTGAATATTTGGGTATAACAAGGTCCGTGGTAATGCAACTCCTATCTCATGAGGCTCTGGGTCTTGTGTTCTGGCTTAGGGTCAAATTCACCCATTTTGGTGTGGCCTGTGTTCTAGGTTTATTGTCTTTTATTTATTTATTTATTTTTACATTTTTAATGGTTAAAACTTCAAAAGAAAGACAATGTATTAAAAATCACAAAAATTACATCGTATTCAAATGTCAGCACTTATAAATAAAGCTTTATTAAAACACAGACATGCTTATTCTTTTTGTAGTTTAAACCACTGTTTTTATGCTACAGCAGCATGGTGAAATACTTGTGACAATGACTATACAGCACGCAAAGCCTAAAATGTCTGCTAACTGACTTTACAAAATAATTTTGCTGATCCCTGTTACAGAAGAAGAGCTAAAGTCCACTGCACTAGATATACTAAGAGGGAGGGGATCCACTTTAAATAGGAAGGCCTGGGAAGGCCTCTCTGAAGCAATGACCTTCATCCAGAACCCAAGGAAAGAAAGGAGTTAACCATACACAAGTTAGCTTGAGTAAAGGCCCTAGTGGGAAGCCTGGTTTTCTTGAGGCACTGTAAGAAAACCACTCAGACATAAAGAAACATAAATTTGAGTCATTTATAGGATAATGGATGGATCTTGAGACCATAATTCTAAATGAAATAAATAGGAAACAGAAGGTTAAATATCACATGGTTCCCCCATTATGAGAGACTCAAAATATAAATAATTTCAAGAGCAAAATAAAAGAGAGATAGTAGGAAACAGGGAGGGTGATGCACTCTGCAGAGTTGGGAGCGGGTCTGGAGAGGGGGACAGGAATGAGTGGGGACAGTACAGGGAGTAAAATGAACAAGCTGGGATGTGTATGTACCTCCCCAAGATGAATGATTGGTATGCTTTACAAACATGTACTAATTCTTTTTTTTTCCTTAAATAATTTCATTGGTACATTTTAGGTATACAATATGTTTACATTTATCACTGGGTGCTTGTACCTGTATGTGATGTATCTTGGTTCTCATTTTTTCCCCATTACCTGTGCTTCCTTGCCCCCCTCCAATCTTCCCTATTTACATAGACTTTGTTTATATTTTTTCCTTTTCTCATAATTTTTCCTTTCCCTTCTTTCCTTTCCCCTTCTCCTCCCACTTCTCCTACCCCCTGAACATTTTCCTCCTATTTCAAATTATCAATTATTCATTTTAATCCTTATTTACACTTTCAGTTTCTCACCCTAGGGAAACTATTTGATATTTACACATGTGTGTCCTATATATTTCACTTAAGAGTATGGCCTCATATACTCATTCTTTACAATGGAGAAAAAAATGAAAACCAGTATAGTAAAATACAGATTCAAGGGATAGGTGGGTTTCTTACTGGTTCAGGATGGGGGTATAAATGAGCAGGGCCCAAGACAGGAGAAACTTTTTATCACTTAATAACATTAATTTTAGTCTAACTACAAAAGACACTGTTATAAGAAAGGGCAAATAGTGATGATGAAAATAGCTAATTCCAGTTGAGTGCCAGGTGTTATCCTAAAGGCAGTATGGCCTTCAAGATAAGGCTAAGAGATATTTTTATCCTCATTTTACTGTGGACAAAAGTAAGGTATAGAAATGTCATCTCCTAATGTTATGCAGCCGGTGAATTCAGAGCAGAGATCTGCACATAGACAGTGTGGCTTCTTAATTGGTCACAAGGCGTAGTAAGAGGAGCAATAGACTAGTTGGGAGGTTGTTCTTCAAGTGTAAGCAAGAGATTGTATGGAGCAGTACTAAACATTAACAGAAAGAGTAGAAATAGTGGGCAGTAGAGGTGGATGAGACATGATAGAGCCTGCAAATATCTGACAAGGAGGTGAAAGAAGAGAAGGGTCAGGACAGCTTTGCCATCTCAGGTGAATCAGTGAGTGGATAGTTGAGCCACTCATGCACAATGCCAAGGCCAGCACCTTCCTCAAAATATAGTCTTAGATGGGCCAGGGATTTAGCTCGGTGGCACCTTGCCTGCCTCACAAGTGCAAGGTCCTGAGTTCAATCCCTGGTACTATATATATATATATATATATAT
Source organism: Heterocephalus glaber (assembly GCF_053883595.1). NCBI lineage: Eukaryota > Metazoa > Chordata > Mammalia > Rodentia > Bathyergidae > Heterocephalus > Heterocephalus glaber. Next base: position 423,147 of record NW_028258161.1, on the reverse strand, counting down.
ATATATATATATATATATACACACACACACACACATATATATATGTGTATATATATATGTATATATATAAAGTATATATATAATATATTAGAAATATATAATATATAAATATACATAAAATATATATATATATGGTCTTAGATCTTTGGCAGGAACTGCAAGTGTACAAAAAACATATGTACCTGTTACTTTCCCAGAACCATGAAGATCCTCTGAGATCAGAGGCAGTGCCCCTTATCCCTCTGTCTCAAGCATATAATACAGCATTGTGGTTGTCTGCTCCAATTTCCAGAACATTGAATTGATATATTATTTATTCTTGTTGAACATATATAGGTCAAATAGGATAGTCTAAATTGAATTTTGACTAACAAATTGATATTTTGGAAAGCTTGAGCTACAGTATTCACTGGTTCCATTTGGGGAAGGTCTGCTTGCTTGCTTGCTTGCTTGCTTTCTGAAGTTTTGTCATGTCTAAAATTCTTCAGAGTCAGATTTTTCTCCTGAACTGCTCTAGAAATTGTCTAAATATTCCTCAAACTTTATAACTCTTAAATTTAAAAATAAACTCACAAAGTTAGGTACACTTGCAGATGTGTGCATCTCCAGATCCTTCTTTGCAACCTCACATATGAGGATCAGATCTACTTGGAACAGTTTGAACAAGATCAGTAGAGACCTCTGTGGATCCTCTGTGACCCTTCACTTCCCTTCATTAGATTCCATGACTTCTCCCAAGTCACCAGATTCCTCCACATTCTCTGAGATGATGTCCATAGGTTGCCAGGCAATGTTAACAAGACTGGCCTTTACCTACAGCTAGGCATCAGCTGCTATCACCACACTGCAAGTCATCATTATTATCTAACAAAACAATGGCCAAAGCTTCTGTAGCTCTCAGTGGGGTGTCTTCTCTGGAGAAAATGTTCATACAGATTTCCTGGAAAACTAGTTTATTTTCTTTTCTTAAAACAGATCACAGTTAAGTATAAAAAGATAGAAAAAGTCTAGGATAGGCTGTGAAGAAGTGTGGTGCTAGGCTGATAAAAAGTCACAAATCAAGCAGTCTTGGGCATAAATAACCAGTAATTGCAACTTCTAGAGAAGGATGGAGCAGAGGACATATTTATTTTTGACAGTTGTTAAGACTACCACAGTTTCAGTAGATTCTTGAACATAAGCCTGAACCTGTGTTGTAGAAGCTATGTATGTACTCAGGAACTAAGCTTTCAATGTTGAGGAATACTCACCTCCACAAAAATTTTCATTTCTGAGAGGATTTTTCTTTTCATTTATCATTGGGAATTTGTATATTCATATGATATATCTTCATTCAAACTTTTTCTCTATTCCCCTGCCTCCTCTTCAACCCCTCTATCAGTCCTTATTTACAAAGACTTTGTTTCCATTTTTTTCCTTTTGTCCTATTTATTCTTTTCCCTTCTTTCCTTTCCCCTACCCTTTCCACTTCCCCTTTCCCCTTTGGACCTTTTTTCATATTTCACATTATCTGTTATACATATTGATCCTTATTTACACTTTCAGTTTCTCATACCAAAGAAACTATTCAGTAATTACACATGTGTGTCATATTTATTTCACTTAAGAGTATGGCCTCAATGTGCATCCATTTAGCTATAAATGTCTCTAATCTCTCATTTTTATGGCTGAGTAGTACTCCATTTTATTAAAAAGCCATATTTTCTTTATCCATTCTCCAGTTGATGGGCAATTGTGTTGATTCCAAGTTTTAGCTACCACGAGTTGTGCTGCTATGAACATGTGTCCACATATATTACTATGGTATGATTCTTTGAATTCTTTGGGGAAGATACCCAGCAGGGTAATAGCTGGGTTAAATGGGACCTCTAATCCTAGTGTTTTGAGGTATCTCCATACTGATTTCCACAGTGGTTGCACCAGTCTACACTCCCACCAGCAGTGGAGCAGGGTTCCTCTTTCCCCACAGCCCCACCAGCATTTGTTATTAGTTGATTTCATGATAGCAGCTATTCTTTCTGGTGTGAGGTAGAATCTCAGTATTGCTTTCATTTGCATCCCTTGAATGACCAATGATGTTGAATGTTTTTTCATATTTTTTTTGGATATTTCTACTTGGTCTGAGAAATGTCTGTTCATTTCAGATGCCCATTTTTGGATTGGGTCTTTAAATTTTGGAGGTCTGATTTTTTTTAAGTTCTTTATAGATTCTAGATATTAGACCTTTTTCTGAGGAATAGCTGGTAAAAATGTTTTCCCACATTGTGGGTTGTCTCTTCATGCTGTTAGTGGTTTCTCTTGCAGTGCAGAAGCTTTTTAATAAGATGAGATGCCAGTTGTTGATTCTTTGTGCAAGTTCATGGGCAACTGAGGTTTTGTTCATGAAATCTTTTCCTACATCAATGTCTTCAAGAGTTCTGCCCATCCTCTCTTCCAGCTGGTTTAGTATTTCTCTTTTAATATTTAGATCTTTGATCCATCTTGATTTTAGTTTAGTGCATGGTGAAAGGTATAGGTCCAGTGTAAATCTTTGACAAGTTGAAATCCAATTTTTCTAGCTCCATTTACTAAAGAGGTGTGAGAGTGTTTGGCTCCTTTGTCAGAGATGGGGTGGGTGAGTATATCTGGAGTTGTTTCTGCATTTTCTAGTCTGTTCCACTCATCCTTGGGTCTGTTTCTTTGCCAGTACCATGCTGTTTTTTATCACAGTAGCTGTACAGTATAGTTTCAAGTTGGGGATTGTGATACCTCCTACCTTCTCTTTGTTGCCTAGAATTGCTTTTGCTACTTTTGGTCTCTTCTTGTACCAAGTGAATTTTTGTATTGTTTCCTCAAGGTCTGTGAAGTATGCTGTTGGAATTTCAATTGGGATTACATTGAATCTATATAGCAGTTTTGGAAGTATGGCCATTTTCACTGTATTGGTTCTTTCCTAACCAGGAGCAAGGGATGTCTTTCCATTTTCTGATAATCCTCTTTGATCTCAATTTTTAGAGTACTATAATTTTCAGAATAGAGGCCTTTGCTTTCTTTTGTTAGGTTGATTCCTAGTTATTTCATTTTTTGTGATGCTATTGCAAAAGGAGTTTGTCCAGTTCCTCTCTCAGTGAGTCTGTTGTTCTTGTGCAGGAAGGTTATTGATTTTTGTGTGTTGACCTTGTATCCAGCTACTCTACTGAATTTGGTTATTAAGTCTAGAGGACTTTTGACGCCCTACTGAGGTCCTGAGTCACACAGAACACGCTGAATCAGCCCGCTGCAGACAGGCAGGTGTGCCCACACCCTACCGAGGTCCCCAGTCTCACGGAATACTCCGAATCAGCCCACTGCACACAGGAAGGACTGTGCACGCCCTACCGAGGTCCTGAGTTGCGCAGAAGATACTGAATCACCCTGCTGCAGACAGGCAGCCACCTGGTTCCACGCTACAAAGATGCAGAGGACACCAGACCATCAGACCAAGGTACTGAGTCCCCCTGTTCCCAGCCCAGAGGTAGGGGCTTCTGAGCCATCGTCCCACTGCTCCTGGTCCAGAGGATGGGGCTTCCTGGCCACCATCCCTCCCGCTGCTTCTAGCCCACAGGAAAGGGCTTTTGGGTCACCATCCCTACAGCTGCTCCCGGGCCCAGTCCCACCTCACCCAGTTCAGAGGAGGTAATCCGTGCAGGTGCTAATAGCCCCCTGCCCCAGTCGAAATGAGAAAACACATAAATAAGTCTCAAAACCAGACTTCCAGATCACCTACAGAAACCCCAAAGGGAAATGAGATGGAAAACTCTGATACTCAACCACCTGGACCCACTGAACTGGCAAGAAAGGGGATCTGGAAAAAATGAAATCAGAAATAATTTCTCAGATAACAGAAGAAATTGTGCCCCTAGTGCAAGACATGATTAATAAATCTAGAGAGGAGATCAGGAACATCATGGAATCCCAACAAAAGAAACAAATGGAATCCATAAAACAGATGCAAATAGATTCTGAGGACATGAAAAACTCCACTGAAAGTCTACAAGGCAGAATGAGACAATGTGAGGACAGAATTTCAGATATAGAAGATAAGATTGTAATTAGTGACCAGGAAAAGAAAAATTGCTTCAAAATTATAAGTGAACATGAGAAATCAATCCAGCAGCTGCTAGATGATGCAAAGAAGAATAACATAAGACTGTTTGGGCTCAATGAAGAAACAGGACAGAGTGGAGATGACATAAAAAAATCTCTTCACAGAAATAATGGCAGAAAACTTCCCAAGCAGGGGAAAAGAGCTTGACATACAGATAAGTGAGGCATATAGGACTCCAAATAACCTTGATCAAAAAAAATCTACACATAGGCATATAATTGTTAAGATTCCATAAACACAACAGAAGAACAAAGTTCTCCAATGAGTCAGAGAAAAGAAACAAATCACATACAAAGGAAAGCCCATCAGAATCACAGCAGACTTCTCAACACAAACCATCAAGGCAAGAAGAGCTTAGAGTGACATATTCCAAGCCCTAAAAGAAAACAGCCTCCAACCCAGATTGATGTACCCTGCAAAACTATCTTTCAAAATGGATGGAGAAATAAGATACTTTCATGACAAAGAGCACCTTAGGAACTTCGTGAATACCAAACCAGCACTCCAAAAAATTTTACACAATATCCTAGGAAAAGACATTAAGGATAACAACCCCAGGAAGCAAAGCACAATGAACCCATCTGGCATGACAAGAAATGAAATGTAAAGGGGGAGAACCCAACAAAAAGAAAAAGTCATGGCAATGACAAGTCAATATGTTTTAGTTATAACCTTCAATGTTAATGGTCTCAATTCACCAATCAAAAGAAATAGACTGACAGAATGGGTCAAGAAGCAAAATCCAACAATATGTTGCATACAAGAAACACACTTAATTCAAAAGGAAACTCATAGACTGAAAGTTAAAAGGTGGAAAACAATACTGCCTGCGACAGGAACCCCCAAAAAAGCAGGAGTAGCTATCCTCTTTGCAGATCAAGTAGATTTCAAACCAACACTGATTAAGAGAGACAAAGAAGGACACTACATTCTTGTAAAGGGAACAATCCAAGAGGAAGAGATGACAATCATAAATATCTATGCACCAAACACTAGTGCACCCAACTATATAAAACAAATACTAACGGACATGAAAAGTCATATATGTACTAATACAATTGTACTGGGGGACCTCAACACCCCACTGTCACAAATAGATAGATCAACTAAACTAAAAATAAGTAATGAAAGACTAGAACTCAATCAAACTCTTGAACAAATGAACTTAACAGATGTTTACAGAGTCTTCCACCCCACAAAATCAGAACACACATTCTTCTCAGCTGCACATGGGTCATTCTCAAAAATAGACCACATACTCACACATAGAACATGTTTAAGTAAGTGCAAAGGAATTGAAGTTATCCTCTACATTATCAGACCATAGTGCAATGAAATTGGAGATCCATAGCAAAAGAAACTCAAAAAATTTCATAAACACGTGGAAATTGAACAACACACTTCTGAATAACCAATGGGTCACAGAGGAAATTAAAGAAGAAATCAGACATTTCCTTCAATTAAATGACAATGACAATACAACATATCAGAATCTATGGGACACAATGAAAGCAGTCTTATGAGGGAAATTCATAGCAGTGAATATGCATATTAGGAAAACAGAATGAGCTCAATTAAACAACCTGATGCTGAACCTCAAGCTTCTAGGAAAAGAAGATCAAGACAACCCCAAAGCTCATACAAGGGAGGAAATTATAAAAATCAGAGGAGAAATCAATGCAATGGAGACTAAGAGAATGATACAAAAAATCAATGAAGCCAAGAGTTGGTTCTTCGAAAGAATCAACAAAATTGACAAACCTTTATCCAACCTTATCAGAAAAAGGAAAAAAAAGGCCCAAATCCATGCAATTAGGAATGAAAAGGGTGAAATTATAACAGACCCAGCAGAAATCCAGAGGATCATCAATACCTACTTCCAGAACCTATACGCCAATAAGATGGACAACATAGAAGAAATGGACAGATTCCTAGATACATACGAATTACAAAAGTTGAACAAAGAAGACCTAAAAATTCTAAACAACCCAATATCAACCAATGAAATTGAAAACGTAATTAAAAACTTATCAACTAAGAAAAGCCCAGGCCCTGATGGTTTCACTGCTAAATTCTACCAGACATTTAGAGAGGAACTGCTGCCACTACTGTTTAAACTCTTCAATGAAATTGAAAGGGAAGCAATGCTCCCAAATTCATTGCTGGAAGCAAGCATCACTTTGATCCCCAAAGCAGAGAAAGACCCAACTGAAAAAGAGAACTATAGGCCAATCTCTCTAATGAAAATAGATGCAAAAATCTGTAATAAGATAATGCCAAACAGAATGCAGAAGATCATCAAGAAGATCATACATCCTGACCAAGTGGGATTCATCCCAGGGATGTGGGGATGGTTCAACATATGCAAATCAATCAATGTAATACACTATATCAATAGATCCAAGGACAAAAACCATATGATTATCTCCATAGATGCAGAAAAAGCATTTGACAAAATCCAACATGCATTTATGATAAAAACCCTACAAAAAATTGGAATAGATGGTCTCTACCTCAAACTGTTAGAAGCCATCTATGAAAAACCAACAGCCAATATCATACTAAATGGTCAAAAACTGAAATCCTTCACACTCAAATCAGGAACAAGACAAGGATGTCCACTATCACCACTCTTGTTCAATATAGTTCTGGAAACATTAGCCACAGCAATTAGACAAGAGAAAGAAATAAAAGGAATAAAGATAGGTAATGAAGAAGTCAAATTGTCATTATTTGCAGATGACATGATACTCTATATAGAAGACCCGAAGAACTCCACCAAAAGTCTTCTAGATTTAATAACCAAATTCAGTCAAGTAGTTGGTTACAAGGTCAACACACAAAAATCAATAGCTTTCCTCTGCACCAATGACAGACTCACTGAGAGAGAAATAGGACAAATAATTCCTTTCACAATAGCATCCAAAAAACTGAAATACTTAGGAATCATCCTAACGAAAGAAATCACAGACCTCTTCTCTGAAAACTATGGCACTCTGAAAAGAGAGATTGAAGATGATATCAGAAAATGGACAGACATCCCCTGCTCCTGGGTAGGAAGGATTAATATAGTGAAAATGGCCATACTTCCAAATCTGCTGTATGGATTTAATGCAATTCCAATTGCAATCACAGCAGCATACTTCATAGACCTTGAGAAAACAATCCAAAAATTCATTTGGAACAAGAAGAGACCCAGAATAGCAAAAGCAATTCTAGGTAACAGAGACATGGCAGAGGGTATCACAATCCCCAACCTGCACCTATACTACAAAGCTACTGTGATAAAAACACCGTGGTATTGGCAAAGAAACAGACTTGAGGACCAGTGGAACAGATTAGAAGATGCAGAAACAACGCCAGACACATTCAGCCATCTCATCTTCAACAAAGGAGCCAAACACCCTCACTGGAGGAAAGATAACCTCTTTAATAAATGGTGCTGGAAAAATTGGGTTTCAACTTGCCAAAGATGAAAACTAGATCTGTATCTCTCACTATGCACTAAATTAAAATCAAAATGGATTAAAGATCTAAATATTAAAATAGAAATGCTGAATCACCTGGAACAGAGGTTAGGTAGAACCCTTGAAGACATTGGTGTAGGAAAAGATTTTATGAACAAAACCTCAGTTGCCCGTGAGCTAGCACAAACAATCAACAGGTAGGATCTCTTCTTATTAAAAGGCTTCTGCACAGCAAGAGAAACCACCAGCAGTGTGAAGAGACAACCCACAATGTGGGAAAAAATCTTCACCTGCTCTTCCTCAGACAAAGGTCTACTATCTCGAATCTATAAAGAACTTAAAAAGATCAGACCTCCCAAATTTAAAGACCCAATCCAAAAATGGGCATCTGAAGTGAACAGACATTTCTCAGACAAAGAAGTAGAAATAGCAAATAAATACATGAAAAAATTTTCAACATCACTGCTCATTTGAGAGATGCAAATGAAAACAATGCTGAGATTCCACTTCACTCCAGAAAGAATGGCTGCTATCATGAAATCAACCAATAACAAATGCTGGTGGGGCTGTGGGGAAAGAGCAACCCTGCTGCACTGCTGGTGGGAGTGTAGACTGGTGAAAGCACTGTGGAAATCAGTATGGAGATACCTCAAATAACTAGGACTGGAAATGCCATTTGACCTTGGTATTCCCCTGCTGGATATCTTCCCCAAAGAATTAAAAGAATCATACCACAGTGATATATGTGCACCCATGTTCATAGCAGCACAATTTGTAATAGCTAAAACTTGGAAACAGCCCAAATGCCCATCAACTGGAGACTGGATAAAGAAACTGTGGTTTTTTAATAAAATGGAGTACTACTCAGCCATAAAAAATGAGAAATTAGAGACATTTATAGCTAAGTGGATGCACATTGAGGTGATACTCTTAAGTGAAATAAATAGGACACACATGTGTAAATACCTAATAGTTTCTTTGGTGTGAGAAACTGAAAGTGTAAATAAGGACTAAATGTATAATAGGTAATGTGAAATAGGAAGAAAAGGGGCAAAGGGGAAGGAAGTGGGAGGGCTAGGGGAAAGGATAGAAGGGAATGGGATTAATATGAGAAAATCGAAAAATAGGAACAAAATCTTTGTAAATAGGGAGGACTGGAGGGGTTGAAGAGAGGGCTGGGCAAGGGTGAAAAATAAGAACCAAGAGAGACTATGCAAAGGTGCAAATTTCCAATGATGAATGTCATTATATTGTATACCTAAAATGGACCAATGATTAGAATGAATAATCGATAATGTAAAATAGGAAGAAAAGGTCCAAAGGGGTAGGGGTAGTGGGAGGGTCAGGGGAAAGGAAAAAAGGGAAAGGAAAAATGCTGAGAAATGGAAAAAATGGAAATAAAGTTTTTGTAAATAGGGAAGGGTGGAGGGGGTGAAGGCAGGGCTAGGAATGGGGAAAAAATAAGAACCAAGATGCATTACGTAAAGGTACAATTCCCAATGAGAAATGTAATTGTGTTTTATACCTACAATGTACCAATAAAAGAATTTAATACCAAAAAAAAAAAGCCTAGAAGACTTTTGGTGGAGTTCTTGGGGTCTTCTATATAGAGTATAATGTCAGCTGCAAATAATGAGATTTTGACTTCTTCATTTCCTATCTTTATTCCTTTTATTTCTTTCTCTTGTCTAATTGCTGTGGCTAATGTTTCCAAAACTGTATTTAACAGGAGTGGTGATAGTGGACATCCTTGTCTTGTTCCTGATTTCAGTGTGAAGGATTTCAGTTTTTGGCCCTTTAGTATGATATTGACTGTCGGTTTTTCATAGATGGCTTTTATCAGGTTGAGATAGAGACTGTGTATTCCAATTTTCTGTAGGGTTTTTATCATAAATGGGCATTGCATTTTGTTTTACGCTTTTTCTGTGTTTATTGGGAGGATCATATAGTTTTTTCCCTTGGCTCCGTTAATATAGTGTATTATATTTATTGATTTGCATATATTACACCATCACTGCATCCCTGGGGTGAATCCCACTTGGTCAGGGTGTATTGTCTTCTTGTTGATCTTCTGCATTCTGTTTGTCAGTATCTTAATGAGGATTTTCTCTTCTATGTTCCTTAGGGAGATTGGCCTATCGTTCTCTTTATTGGTTGAGATTTTCACTGCTTTGGGGATCAAGGTGTTGCTTGGTTCTAAGAATGAGTTCAGAAGTATTGCTTGTCTTTCAATTTCAATGAAGAGTTTAAGCAGTAGTGCCAATATTTCTCCTCTAATTGTCTTATAGAATTCAGCAGTGAAGCCAGCAGGACATGGCTTTTCTTCGTTGGTAAGTTTTTAATTACGTTTTTGATTTCATTGATTGATATTGGGTTATTTAGAATTTATAGGTCTTCGTTTTCAATTTTGGTAATTGATATGTATCTAGAAATCTGTCCATTTCTTCTGTGTTTTCCATCTTATTGGCATATAGGTCCCCTAAGTAGATATTGATGATCCTCTGCATTTCTGCTGGGTCTGTTGTAATTTTACCCTTTTCATTCCTAATTGAATGAATTTGGGTCTTTTGTTTCCTTTTTTGATAAAGTTGGCTAAGGATTTGTCAATTTTGTTTATTCTTTTGAAGAATCTCCTCTTTGCTTCATTGATTTTTTTTTTGTATCATTCTCTTAGACTCTATTGCATTGATTTCTGCGCTTATCTTTGTAATTTCCTCCCTTCTAAGAACTTTGGGTTTGTCCTGATCTTCTTTTGCTATAAGATTGAGGTTCAGCATAACATTGTTTATTTGTGCTAGCTAGTTCTGTTTTCCTAATATGAGTATTCACTGCTATGAAATTCCCTCGCAAGACTAATTTCATTGTGTCCCATAGATTCTGATATATTGTATTGGCATTTTTTTAAATTGTAGAAACCGTCTGATTTCTTTAATTTCCTCTATGATCCATTGTTTGTTCAGAGTGTGTTGTTCAATTTCTATGTGTTTATGAAATTGTTGTGGTTTCTTATGCTATGGAACTCCAGTTTCATCACACTACAATCTGATAATATACAGTGGGATAACTTCAATTTCTTTATATTTACTTAAACATGTTCTATGAGCAAGTAGGTGGATTATTTTGAAGAATGACCCATGTGCAGCTGAAAAGAATGTGTATTTTGATTTTGTGGGGTGGAACACTCTGTAAACACCTGTTAAGTTCATTTGTTCAAGAGTTTGGTTGAGTTGTAGTATTTTGTTGTTTAGTTTTTGTCTAGTTGATCTAACTATTTGTTACAGTGGGGTATTAAGGTCCCCCACTACTGTTGTATTTGTGCTTATTTGATTTTTCATGTCTATTAGTATTTGTTTTATACAGTTGGGGGCACTAGTGTTTGTTTGGTGCATATATATTTATGATTCTCATCTCTTTCTCTTGGATTATTCTCTTTACAAAGATGTAGTGGCCTTCTTTGTCTTGCTTAATTATTGTTGGTTTGAAATCCATTTGATTTGCAAAGAGGATAGGTATTTCTGCTTGTTTTTAGGTTTCTGTCACATGGAGCATTGTTTTCCACCCTTTAACTTTCAGTCTATGAGTTTCTTTTTGAATTAACTAGTTTCTTCCAGCAGCATATTGTTGAATTTTGCTTCTTGACCCATTCTCCCAGTGTATTTCTTTTGATTGGTGAATTGAGACCATTAACGTTGATGATTATTACTGATATGTATTGACTTATCCTTTTCATGACCTTTTATTGTTGTTGAATTCTCCCCCTTTGCATTTAATTTCTTGTCATGCCTGATGGATTCATTGTGCTGGGCTTCCTGGGGTTGTGATCCTTCATTGTCTTTTCCTAGGATACTGTTTAAAAATTTTTGGAGTGCCAGTGTGATATTCATGAAGTTCCTCCAGTGCTCTTTGTCATGAAAGTATCTGATTTCTCCATCAATTTCAAAAGATAGTTTTTCAGGGTGCATCAATCTGGGATGGAGGTTGTTTTCTGTTAGGGCTTGAAATACTTCATTCCTGGCTCTTCTTGCCTTGAGGGTTTGTGTTAAGAAATCTACTGTGATTCTAATGGGATTTCCTTTGTATGTGATTTGTTTCTTTTCTGTAACTGCATGTAGGATTTTGTTCTTCTGTTGGGTTTCTGGAATCTTAACTGTTATATGCCTAGGTGTAGATTTTTTTGATCAAGGCTATTTGGAGTCCTATATGCCTCACTGTATGTCAAGTTCTTTTCTCCTGCTTGGGAAGTTTTCTGCCGTTACCTCTGTGAACAGTTTTTCTTTTTTTCTGTCATCTGCACTCTCTCCTATTTATTGACTCTGATCAGTGTTATGTTATTCTTCTTTGCATCATCCATCAGCTGCTGGATTGATTTCTCATGGTCCCTTACTATTTTTAAGAAATCTTTCTTTCCTGCTCACTAATTCCAATCTTATCTTCTATATGTAATATTTTGTCCTTACATTGGCTCACTCTAATGCATAAACTTTTGATGGGGTCCTTAAACTCCTGGATATCTGTTTGCATCTCCTTTATGTATTTCATTTGTTTTCTATGTTGAACTCTATCATGTTCCTCAGCTCCTCTATTTTTTTTTTTTTTTACCTGTGTCTACTCTAGAGTTATTATTCTTGTCTTTCACTATGGACACAATCTCTGTTGTTATCTGAGAAAGTATTTCTGATTTTATTTTTTCCAGATCCTCTTTCATTACCAGTTCAGGGAGACCAGGTGGTTGAGTAGCAGATTATTCCATCTCGTTGCCCTTTGGGTTTGCCTTTGGTGATCTGGAAGTCTTATTTTGAGTCTTGTTTACATGTCTTCTCATTTCAACAGATGCAATCTGCTGTGCCTTTGTTGAGGTGAGCTCACCCAGTGTTCTTCAATTCTCAGGAAGCCTCAGAGACCTTTTTTCTGCTTCTTACCTCTGTGCCAATTCCTGAGCTCAGAATGATGGCCTCCTGGATCCCTGCACTGCTCTGTATTCCAGGTGGGTTTCTGGCTGATGCCTGTGCACTCTTAGTGATGATATCTGGGTGGGCCTCTGACTGGGGCCTGCATGCCTGCACAGCAGTTTTCCAGGCAGGCCTTTTGCTGGGGCCTGTGTGCCCAACCCTGGGCCCTGGCTGGAGCCTTCACACTCATGCTGCTATTGTCAGGCAGGCTTCTGGCTGTGGTTTGCATGCATTTACTGATGGAGTCTGGGCAGGTGTCTGGCTGGGTCCTTCATTTCTGAGAGTTTAAGCATTTTTTTTGTTACCTTTTTACCAATATCTGGCCAGCTAATACAAGTATAATTTCTTGGCCAAAGTTGTTATTGATACAGATTTGTGAATTTGTCTATAAAACAAACTTTTTCTACCATGTTTAGAACATATTAGTCAATCAGTTAAGTGTGCATGTTTGCTTAATATGTTGAAGTATATTAAGCTTCAACTATTTGTCTTTAAGTATTCAAGAGAAGTGTAAGACCTAAATGGTGCATTTAAGTACATAACTTTTAAAGGATCAGAATTAAAATAATAGTTAACACTTATTGAGCACCTACTGTAGGTGAGGCACAGTGATATATTCTTTCTAGTTTTTATCTCTAAACCATACACCAGTCTTCCATGGTAGGTGTTGTTGCCTGTGTCCCTTTATCCAGTGTCACACAGTATGTTCTTAACCATGTTGGCCTGAAGCAAAAGCCCTCTTATCTCTCATTATGTATGTGGCATTTGTACACATAAGTACATTTTGTTCATCCATTTGGTCACTTCCCTAATATTTATAAAACTTACCACACACTTGAGAGTTTAGTATACACCAAAGAATGGGAAAGAAAAAGGTGGAGCACGGTTTGGACAACAGAATGTTCTTACCCTAGACCTTGTATCTCATTTGGGAAGATAAAAATCATAAAACTAAGCAAATAAACTCATATATGAGCAAGAACACAACAACTAAGCACACAAAATGCTTGGGGTCAGAAGTGTTTTGCATGTCCATCTTTTGGATTTTAGAATATCTACATATACAGAATGGTACATCTTGGAGATAGGACTCAATTTCTGAATACAAAATTCACCTATGTTCCTGTGCACCTAGGCTGAACATAATTTTACAGAATATTTTTAGGGCACCTATGTTTTGAGTGTGACCTATCACATAAATTTTCCAGTTATGGTATCACATTGGTGCTCAAAATTTTTCATGTTTTGGAACATTTTGTATTTCAAATTTTTGGATTATGGATTCTCAACATGTTTCTGTAATTTCTGAGTGCAAAGCATGGTATGGTGAAAAAGCAGGTTAAAAAAGAAAACTAAATGACCTGCTCCATTTTGACTATTATACTCCTAAAATTGCTGACTTCTTGTCAAGGTATTGTCTACTTCATGACATCTTAGAAAAAATAAAATCTCCCAGAATTCCCAATTATCAACCCAGGATTTGGACATAATTTATCATCACAGAATATTTCATTAATTATGGGGGCAAGAAACTGAAATAGGAAGTCAAAACCTGTATATCTTACTATGATTCTGCTATCACAGAATACCCAAGACTGAATAACTTAGAAAGAAAAGAAATTTATTCCATTTGCAGTGACTGGGAAGTGCACTGCAAAGGTGTGGGGATCTGGGTAGAGCCATTTTGCCAACTTACATGATGGCAAAAGGCATCGCATGAGTGAGAGATTAGATGTGTAGAAGAGGAGAAAGGAGCAAAACTAATTTCTCTTCTGATATCCACTCCTGTGAGAGCAGCATTAATGCACTCTGGAGACCAGAGCTCTCATGACCTAATCACCTCTTGAAGTTCTCATCTCTCAGCACTACTTCACTGGGAATTAAATTTCCAAAGTACAAACTTTGGGAGATATAGTCAAATGACAGCAATATGAAACTTCCTATTCACCTATTGTTATAAGCCCAATTCTTCAGCCAATATTGATAGGTGCAATAATAGTAATGAAACAAGAAACATTTTTTGGTATGTACCGTGCTAATATAAAAATAACAAATAAGAACCTTTGTTTTTTCTTAGTGTCTTATGACTGAGGTGAGAAGAGGCATGAAAGAAAGCCTTTTTATTTCTATGGAACCCTTCTATCCAACCCCCTAGCAAATAATGCAAAATTGAGAGTAGAAAGGCAATTGCTGCAAATGCAAAGCATAATTCTAATACTAAATAAGAGCAACCAGGAAGATACAACCACTAACAAGCATTAAAAAGACAGAACAAACCCTTGTATAGAATCTTGTTGACAAGTGCTATTAAATATTAATTCTATAGACCATAGAGACATCATTAAACAAACATATATACCCTGATGCTGAATGTGCACTGGTCCAGGCATTTGTTTTACATGTGGTTGTTGGCGAGGTGTAGTCTATTGTGTTGTTTTACCAGGCAGAAGACAATTTTCCCCCTGCTTCCATTAATTGTATCCTTACATATATCACTGCAATTCTCATTGCCATTTTGGTTATTTGTCTTGTCCTTCCCTTTCATTTAATTGGAAAGACAATTTTTAAGGAGAATGAGGAGAGTTACCTGTTTTAAGAATGTTATGCATGGATAAAAATGCTTCATATTTACACAGCCATCTCCTGGATTTAAAGAACCAGTGCTACAGGCAGGGAATTTAGAGAAATGAGAGTCCTGAGTGACTTTTGCCCAGGTGAATGCCACTGTCCAACTTTTAAAATGAAGATCCTAAATATGAAGAGAAAAATAAACTTACATGCAGAAACTAGCAAAGCTTATTTATGCAGCTCATTCCTAAAATATGGATGTATAGTGCTTCCTCTGTACCCATACAACGCTGGTTCCAGAATTCCCTCTGCCTCACTCCAGACACCAAAATCCTCAGATGCCCAAGTATCTTCCATCAAATGGCTTAGTATTTGCATGTAACCATTTACATCCTCCTGTCTACTTTAAATCATCTGCAGATCACTTATAACACATAATATAATGTAAATGCTATGTAAATAGTTGTTATTCTGTATTGTTTAGGGAATGATGACAAGAAAAAATCTGCACATGTTCAGTACAGATGCAATGTAGTTTTAAATACTTTCCATCCAAAATGAGTGGAATCCATGGATGTAGAACTGGCAGAAACAGAGGGCTGTCGTATTTTAAATTCTGTGCATGTGAGGAAATAATGGCACCATATTTGGGATCACAGTTATAGAGCTGCAAAAGGCTAGTCCCAGGGTTTTTAGTCTATGGTGACATAGCAACATCCTTGTTAAAGCACTGATTACCATTCCTCACCCCCATTGCTGGTTCAGTAGGACATGATGGAAGCTCAAGAATGTGCCTTTTTAACAAGCTAACCTGAGTGACGCTGAAGCTACTGGATGGGGACCACACTTTAACAACCTCTGATGGAATCTAACCTTCACATTTAAAAATTTTTTATCAGTACATGTTTGTAGTATATAATGACTATATTCATCATGGAGAGTTGATACATAAAATGTCTGAATTCTTTTTACTTCTCCTTCCCTTCCCTTCCCTCTACTCTCCCTCCATGGCTTGGTTCCCTTCACATTTGAAAAACATCTATCTCTTTGTTTCCTATTGTCTGTCTTTTATTTCACTTTTTAAATTATTTATACTTCAGGAGTTTTTCATGTAAGAGAAAACATGCAATATGTAAGCTTGGGTGTCTTTTTTATTTTACTTAGCATTATGGTCTGAAGGTGCATCCATTTTCTACAAATGAGAAATACATCTTTCTTTATGGCAGAGTAGTAGTCCACTGTGTATAAATACCACATTTTCTTTATACATCCATCTGTTGATGGACACATAGGCCACTCCTAACATTTAACTATTATGACTTGTGCTGCTATAAACACCAGTAAGCATGTATCATTGTAACATAATGGCTTTGAGAAGATACTTAGAAGGTGGATAGATGGGTGGAATGGAATTTCTAAGTTTAGGTTTTTGAAGAATCTCCATACTGACTTCCACAGTATTTATACTGTTCTACAACTCCACTAACAATCAAGGAAAATTCCTTTGACACCTGCACTCTCTAGTATTTATTATTTGATAGCCATTTGTTCTGGAGCACTTTTCAGATCAGGAAGCTATGACTTGGAGAAATGACCATAATTTCCGAAGGCTCCACCTTTAGCTTAAAACTAGTTCGCAACTCGAAACTAAGTCTCTGGCCTTCTCACTGCCTCTTGGAAAATTTTGGACAGACACTATGGGAAGATGACCAGCCCTAGACTCTATCAGGAGATCAGACTTGGATTTAGTCTTTCTACTGAGGAATCTGGAACCCTTCAGTGGGAAAGCTACAGAGCATGGAAGGACTCTGAGGACACCTGCTCTCTCTCATGGCAGTGACCAAGCTCTGGATGTGACATGTTCACGGCTATGTCATTCTCAGTGCTGAGCTGGAAGCAGAGTCCTGCTCCCCAGAATTTCAGGGCAGGCTGCCCAGTCTCATGGGAGCAGGCAACCGCTGCCTCCCTTCTGTGCCGGACACCTGGGACCAACTGAAAATACCGCACCCACTTTCACCAGTCTTTAAGGAAGTCTTTATTTGAGCAGAAATGTGGACAGGACCGACGTCTCTAAGCCATCTGGAGTGTGCACAATGGACAGGGAACTCGGGAGCCGCCTGTGGCCTCTGGCTCCGTGAACCCCTTCCTACATTAAAAGCTAATATACTTGATCTCACATGAGTGTATTGGCAGAAAGGCAAATATAATCAGGGCTGGCTCCGTTCTTCAATATCCATTGTAATTTCTTCTTGTTAAAAAAATTAAAATCGAAACATTTTCCTGGATCAAGTGTACTGGGCCCTAGGCAGAGTGGCACCTGGGTTGGTGGAGACGCACTCCGGATTGCGCACTGGAGACAAAGGCGAGTCCAAAGGGCCCTGGCGTGCGACTCCGGGGCTGGTGACCGTCCCCGGGCTGGCCCGCGCGGCTCGCGGGTGCAGCGGGGACAGCGAGGCGGGCGGCGGGCCGGAGGCCGGGCTCCCGCGGGCCCCAGAGCGGAGCGGGCCGAGGCGCTGAGACCCGCGAGCGCCTGGCTCCCAGGACGCGGCGCGCTGGAGGGAGCCCGGAGCGGGGTTCTTTCTTTTCTTCTTTCTTTCTTCTTCTTCTTTTTTTTTTTTGCATACAATTACGGTGATGGCATCATTTTTTTTGAAACAAACTGTCCATAAATGTCACAGAAAATCCGGGTCTCCTTTTATTAAAACTGAAAAATGTGTATAAATGTAAATAACAAATGACTGATACAGGGATAAGAACACCACAGCGGCTGCTGGCGTCTCTCTCTTTCTCTCTTTTTTTCTCTCCTCCTCATGTAATTTGCATTAATAAAGAGGCTGTTCCTTGTCGGAATGTGTTTCATCCGGTTTAAAATCCCAGGGCGATCCACTAGGAAGAGCTCTGGGAGAATCCAACTGTCAGAGCCGACAAGACAAATGAATCCCGGTGTCAGGAGCGTGTGGTTCAACGATGACAGATTGAGAAGAACTGGCCCCCTCTCGACAGGCGGGCTTCATTTTCAAATTAATAAATCTGAATAAAATATTTTTCCTTTCATTACGAGCGGAGCCTGTTTGACAGTTCTAGTGACAGGAGGGAGTAGCAGTGTTGATGAGAACAGTTTGCATGAATTCCACCTGGGCTTTTCTGTTTTATTTTTACCTGCAATCTCTTCCCTGTTTGCCTCTCTCCTTACCCCCTCCCTCGTCTCCGGTATTTTCCTTTTTCCCTCCCTTCTTTTTTTTCCCATCTTCTATGCCCCCAATATTCTTGTATCGTATTCTTCCCTACATTCCATTCCTCCTTCACTCTTCTGGTTCTCTGAAATATCACCCATTCCTACTTTTTGCTATTATTTTCATTCACCTGCAGGCTATTATCCTGAATTAAAGGCCAAAGCATTATTTCACCTAAAAGCAAGCCTACAGCTAATTATCATGAAATGTTTTCTTTATTCTTGTGTTTGTGTATCACTGATCACATCAGGGTAACAAGTGAAGAAGCCTGGGGTAGAGGATTTTTCTAATTTATAATTTGACTTTAGGAAATAATCCTCATCATTTCTCTTACACACACACACACACACACACACACACACAGAGGCACACACGCACAAAAGCAACTCTTCCAAACAAACAAAAAACCTTTGTTGCTGATTTCCCTCCCAAAGCCAAAAGAATGCTATCAAGTACACCTTAGGAATTGGATATGCACAGTAAAATCTTAATGCACGGGGTGACAGGCTGTTCCTCTTAAATAATTTAGGAGCACTTTCTGGGAAACAATATGTGATCATTAGAGAAATACTATTGAGAAAAGTGACTTCTTGATAACGGAGGGGGTTTTGTTTTTGCATTTGGTATAGAATCCAGTCACAGCAGGCAACTTTCAATATCCCAGTTCCACAGCCTAAGATCCACAGAGTCAGAGAGAAATTAATCTGAGTACAGCAGTCAGTGACTCCCAAATCCCTAGCCTTAAGTACAGAATGCTCCCTCTCCTCTTTCCCCAACCCGCTGGATCAGCAGGAATAAAATGGTACAAGTGTTAGGAGACCTGGAGGTCTTTAGTCCCAAGCATCTGGCCTGCAACCTTGATTTCTTATATTCTGTCCATCTGGTGTTTCATTCTTTTCTATTCCTCTACAAAGTTATGACAACAATTGTTTGCATTGCAACTTAATAGGGCAAACTTAGGTCCTGTGGTTTTATATCTAATGTACATCATGAAAGTCTACTGCCCTTCCCTTCAATAGTCTATAAGAACACAGGCCATAAAGGTACCTAACTTGTATGTGGGTAATGGTACGTGGACTCTTCCAGCAACAATATGAAATTTTGTAGGCTTAGGGGATGCAGATATATTTATAAGTATCTCACATACAGCTGATATTTGAAATAAATTATGCAAGTGAAGGAATAAAAATAAAGGTAGAAATAGAAGGGATATATAAATATATACATCTTTAAGTATGGGGGCCAGTATGAGACAGGGAAAAAAGTATAATGCTTAAATTTCTCACAGAGTTGGCTTTTATCTTGAATGTTGCTGAAATCCCAAAGTAATTACTATATTATATAGAATAGTCATCTACTGAAAGGCCAGAGCAAACTCATTGAGAAAATGGGGAGAAGTTTGATGATCAGTGTCCAGATTCTAGAAAACTCTGACCAAGCTTCTTATGGTTGCATTAATATACTTTCCTACATAGATAAAAATGTCACTCTGCTAATACTGCTTACCAGTAATTCCAAAACCTAGTTTAGTATAACCTAGATTTTAATGCTGGAGTAGCTATTGTAGAGATACAGTAACATAAGTGATGTGTTGCAAGGTTATTTTTATGTACATTAACTCATTTGATTTTCACAACTACCCTGGTAGGAAATATGGATATTATAATCTTCACTTAAAAGAGTTTCTAGTTTACAGGAAACTGAATGTTGGGATTCAGTGTCTTAATTGAAACAATTTGGCTCACAAATAGAAAAGGGGAGATTGTATTTTTTAAAACTCATGTGCCATTACCTGTTCACTAAATTATACTCTACTGAGTGTGTGTGTGTGTGTGTGTGTGTGTTTCTAAGTTTTTAGGTAAATCATGCAATAACAAAGTTAATTACTATTAATTTCCCAAATGTTGGAGATTACTGCTTTTGAGTTATACCAATCCATATTCAATTAATTCCACAATCAGTTTGGCAATTGATTTGTATCTGTCTCTCTGAATTTGTTTTATTTTTTTCAGACTTTCTATTTTATTTCTGGGTAGTATTCAGATGACTAAGAAATAGTCATATCAAGATCATCACTGCCCTCAAGCAAGTGGTGTTATTGATTACTTTATCATAAAAAAAGTACAAAAATTTGAGATCCTTCACAGTTTTGAAAGAGCTTAACCAGACGATAATGGGTAAAATGATTTATGAATGTGTTCTTAAGAAGTAGTTCACTTTTAAATTATATGAAGCCAGAGGAATATACTGTATTATCATGGTTCAGTAAGCTAGTTACTTATTGAGTATTGGATTTTTGACACTCTCACTTCCTGGAGGATGTATTAATAAAAATGGACAATAATTATTTTTATAGGAACATCTTAAAGACACTTGAAGATAATATAATGTTACAGTTTTCAAATGATCAGGAAGCACTGCTACTTTTCTTTCATGAATCAGACAGCAAATGAATGAATGAAAGAAAAACAGATGAATAAATTTCCTTATCTTCAGGAAAACCTTGTAAGAAAGGCATGATTATTTCTGTTTTATTGCCAAATGAAAATTCAGAGGGAGTAAATGGTTTATAATATCCAGAGAACTAGTATCAAGCACAACCTAATTCAAATCAAGGTTGACTCAGTCTAAGTTCTCTCTGGTAAATCATAGGTTCACTTAGAAGGAACTCTTTCACTCTGGGTTTGGGTATTTCACGTCACTACAGCAGACGATTAGCTTGGCTCACTAGGTACTGTAGTAGACCACATTTCCCCATGCTGGAAAGAGGGGAGGTATTGAAAAGATAGAATGAGTCACTTCATTCCAGAGGCCACTTTTTCCTTTCAGTCCCATTTCTATTAAGCGAAACTCATGGTTTACTAGGCAGATGTGGCTACAGGCTTGGTATCCAATTATAACTGCAAGGGCCCAAGGGCACTATGAACACCCATGACACTGGAAGCCTAGGAGTCCTTGCAAACTGAAGCCACCCCAGCCCGGAGCATGACCTTTCTGCTGACAGGTCCCAGGGTGGTGCTACAGCAAGTCAAACCACAGCAGGTCCCTTTCCCCCATTACATGAAGGAAACATCAAAGGCAGCTGAAAGCAAAGAGCAAGGTCAGTCACTTAACATTTCCTGTGCATTGTGCTGGGGAAGGGGGCTACAAAGCTCAACAAGGCACATGTGTGTCCTCATGTAGCCTATTTCACTTGGCACAAAGCAGAGGACGGAATAACACAGCTTTGCGGACAAGATTCATGAAGTTTGCTGTTTCGTTTGATGCTGAGTGATTAGAGAATTTCCTTGGAAGGTAAGTGCAATGTATAGAGGATGTCAAGGTCTGTATTAGCCTTATCTTTTCATTTCCCTTTTACATACACTCAATTTTCTACTTAAAGTACTAATAACTACTACCATTAGCATTATCACTATACCATTTGCTTGGTACCTAGTGTGTATCAGGCACTATGCTATATGCTACATACAATTCTCATTTAATCCTGAAAATAGCTACGTGCAATTATCTTTAAGATTTTGTCCTATTTCATAGATAAAGAATTTATCTTAGAAGGCTTAGAAGGTTAGCAACTTGTTCTAAGTCACATGACTTACACGTGGTAGAGATAGGATTCAAACAGTGGACTTATTCACACCAAAGTCTCAATCATTTATTTGGTGCATAGCTATCACTTCTCTTGTTGACATGATGTCTTCATGATTTTGTGCCATTTACCTAGGCCTGCTTTTCTTGCATTTCCACTTGCTAAAAATCTCACTCATGGCTCAGTTCGAATGCCTATTCCATTTTCCTGATTTTGCAGTGCCAGAGTGCTATCCCTGCATAAGGAGATCCTTAGACTTCAGAATCAAGGCAATCATTTTAGAATAACTGTGAAACTGGGACCTGGGAGCCCCTGATCCTATCTTTCCAGATGGACTTGATCCACTGTGTCCCTCCCTCAGGAGATTTGACTATTCTTTCTTTAAACCTCTCCAGGGATAGGATTTCTACACTCTCTAAGTAGTCCATTTCTTTTTGGCAGATCACCATTTCCTCCACTTAATCTAAATGCATTCTTTCTTGTTTGATATTCTGCAGCATTAGAGGCTACCTGCTCATAGATAATGAACCATCTGAAAACCATCCTTAGCCTGGAAAACAGTAACCAAGCAACCCTTCTGCCTTCCCTTCTGTGACTAACCTTTTACAATTCTTGTGACCTTTCCTCCAGAGTCTATTTTTCATCCTTTTAATTTTTTTGTCACTGGCCTCTCTCACCTCTGGCTTCAACAGCAAGGAGACTAGGTTGTGATACACAAAAATGCCACTAGCAGGTGGCAGGAAAATTGGCATGCTCAGCACAGCTCCATGCACCCTCTGGGGATTAATAATAAATACTATTTGATGATGAAATCTGAGTGCATTTTCTTTTCAATGAGACAGTGTCAACTGTTTTCTTCTAGAATAGAAATGAGCAGAATACAAAATTGAAGAACCTTCACTTCTCCCTGCTCAGGAGGTTGTTATTACTGATCTGGTTGGCGTCCCTCCTGCCTGAGCCCAGACAGAAGAGCCTTAGCGGGTGCCATTGCATCCTCCCTTGATAACTAGCTATTATTTATCAAAAATTGGCGATGAGTACTTTGAATGCTTTGTTTTCTTTTTCTTCATTTCCTGGTATATCTGCTGTATCTTGAATTATTTAAGTAGACGATTTTAACCATAAACTGGAGCTCTGAGGCAAACCAGAAAAATCATACATATATTTTAAAAATTAGGTAGCCATGCCAAGATTAGCAGGATTCATTCTCTTGACATTCGGTGAGCATGTTCTATGTCCTATTGTTGGAGTGGTTTTAGAAAATGAGCGCGGGAAGCCAAATGAGGGTGAGATCCTCAATGTAATCTAATCCACATCTTTATTTCTCAAATTAAAAAAAGCCTGAGGCTCTGAGAGACTGAATGACATGTCTATAACTACTCTGGTATTTATTGGTAGAATTTGGTTCTGAATTTACAACTTTTTAGGCTCACTCCAGGTTTATTTCTAGTAGTACCCTGCAATGTCTATTTTTTGTTAAAAAAAAAACATTAGGTCAGTACCATGACAAAAATCAGTATAAAACTATGATTAAGACATTCAAGGGAGGTGTACCCCAGAAAATAAATTAGATGAACTTGGAGTTAATTTGCTTATATTAGGAGTGGAGGCCTGGAACTTTGCCCCCCCTTGCCTCCTTGTGCCTGTCTCCTACAACCCAGGACTTTGAAGCACACATAACAAACTCATTTCTCCATTGGGATGCAAAAAAAAGTTCAATACTATTCCTGTGTTAAGGAAAATTGACAGGAGTTAAGGCTAAATGTTGGGAAAATGCGACAAGTTAAATAATAGTGCCAGAGATAAAAAAGCCAAGAAAGTAAGAAAGTATGCACTAAAAACAAGAATGCCTGATTAATTGTCAAATGAGTGAAACTATAAAAGCCATAAGAACTTAGAATTGGGAGAAAATCTGTGGCAAGAAATGGAGAAAGTTTAACCACATCTGCAAAATGAGTATCATAGATGTATATACAAAGGGAAGGGAAGAACATTTAGAGAGTTATGGGAAAGGCTTGAGTCAAGAAAATGTAAAGAGGGCCAGGGATTTAGCTCAGTGGTTTCACTGCCTGCCTTGCAAGCACAAGGTCCTGAGTCTGATGCCCAGTACCCGCCCCCCAAAAAAAAGAAAAGAAAAGAAAACGTAAAGTGTGTTTGGATAATAATGAATAAATCATTATTATGCTGGAGTATTTGATAGAGTGAGTTGTTAGCGATATCACCAAAGAGGCACACTCTTGTAGTGCTCAAGGTCAAGCCAATGATAAGGAAATTATTTAAATTCTTTAGTGTAGGGTGGTTTTAGTTTTACCCAAAGAGGCAGCCATAAAAAAAAAATTTACATAAGCTTCCTGAGTTGATTTTTTTCTTTGATAACTTTCTCCTACTCCCTAATTTATGAACCAACAGTGACATCTATCACTTGTTCTAGTTCAGTTTGGCAAGTATCCTTTAAGAGTGTGCCCCCTCTTCCTACCTCATTTCTATGCCACAGCAGATTTTCCCTAATCTTGTCTTACTTAGTAAGTGACAAAAAAATACTGTGTTGCCCCACTACAAAATGATAGGTCATGAGGAAATGGTTTGCTAATGTGAATCTTGTTATCTATCCATACTGTGATTTCACAAGCAATATTAGCTTCAATTCTTATTTTAAAATGGGGGTGGCGTTCAGATTACGTACTCCTTACTGGCTGTTGTGTAACTATTTTAATTCACAAAATATTAAATATAAATACCACAGATAAAATGACCAATGAGAATTACAAGGGTCTACTGGAAACTCTAGGAGCTGTGGACAAAACAAAATGATACTAAAATGTATAATTTGTCATAACATGGGAGAAAACTAACTAATAGACATAAAAAATCAGAAATGCTTAGGACTGTGGCTGTTATTAGGGTACAAAGAAGGAAGATGCTAGTCTAGACTGGAGAAATTCTTGGTTGAGAATTATTTGGTTATACTAAAGAGACATTCTCATGGTTATATTATTTGTTTTGTGGTTGGAAATAAAAAAATAGTGTTGTCATTAGACCTATAGTAACGTTTTCAAGAGAAGAATAAGTTTCTTATAGATGGAAAGTAAATTATTGACAAAGATGGATGCAATGGACCAGAAAATATAAAGGGAATTTGGTAGTAGCAACCACAATATTAGAGAAGTGGTGAAACTTGAAGTGGAATAGTTTAGGAGCCTCTTCTATCCACTTACAGGACATGTGAAAAATATTACCTACCTCTGTGAGAGAGATAGTGTGCTGTACCTCGACCCTACTGCTAAATATGTGATTTGGGGTCAATAACTTATAGGAGACCAAATAACTTTCTAGAGGACGCTACAACATGCAATCTAAGAGAACAATCTTCTCAGTTTGTCATAACACACTGACAAAGTTGTGAAGCATTTGAGATTTTCAACCTAAGCTCTCAATTTTTGTAACTTTGAAACTTCCTGTCACACCAACTAGAATGTTGCTTTCCCTCAATAATTCTCCACAGAACATTTCCAAGATAATTTTCAGGAACACTTGTTTTGGTTTTTTATTGCATTTTTTAAAAAGGCACTTCAGTAGTTTGTGTAGTCTATTTTTTTAAATAATGGAATTGAAATGATAATAACTGACAAATATTTGCATTATTGTACCTTTTATCAAATGGTTTCACATACTTGTTTCATTTAAATTTTCATCAGAACCTTATAAGGTAACAATAAAAGCAAGAATATAACTTTGCATATTAAGTTAAAGAAACAAACGATCAGATTACTAGATCCATAAACTTAGGAGACCACATCCAGACTTTGAACTTAAATATTGTGTTCCAAATTTTTTATGTGCTCTCCAGCCTCTCCTCCATCCAATGTGTCACATGTAATCTCCAGTATCATCCAAGAAATGTGGAAATATTTGAGTTGAGATTCTTAGCTTATTTGACTACATATGAGTACATATGAACAGTCATTGACTTCTAAGTAGAGTCCACAAAATTTACATTTAACTTTAGTTCCAGAAGGCACCAAAAGTCTAAACTTTCAAAGTCCTTAAGGCATAAATGATAAGAAATTAAAATCAAGTGCAGATAAGAACCAAGATACATCATGTACAGGTACAAGCACCCAATGATAAATGTAAATGTATTGTATACCTAAAATGTACCAATAAAAAAATTTTAAAAAAGAAATTAAAATCAATGATTGTCTTGGACAAATCAATGTAAAGTGAAAATCATTCTTTATTTTAAAAAATATCTAGAATACCTTTTTTTATAAGTCACCATGATGTATGACTTGTTATAGGTGAGCTTAGACAAGACGGAGATTCTATCTCACCTTTCCCATCTGTGGAATGGAGTTGATGGTACCTGCCATTTCTGTCTGTTGGCAGAGTCATTGTGAAGATAAGTGATACAAGGATGCACTGCTCCTTGGAGTGAAGAAGGCATATAAATCCAAAGTGTTATCATCAAGACGCTGCCTGATATTTGCATAGCTCTGTTCTCTAGGGCAAAGCAGGCTTTTATTGCTTCAAAGAGCTCTAGGAAGTCGAGCAGCATTGCTGTCCCCAAAAGGGACGGTGACCCATAGAGTGGATAAGTGGCTGACCTCCACGTAGCACAGCATGCTGACAGCCTCATTTCCAGCTGATTTTGATTCATATTTGTCTGCTCAACAATTAGCCCAGCAAGTCCAGGTTGCTACTGGCTATCACTACTGTGATAAAAGCTCTCCTGTTATATACAAGTCTAGGGTTTCCAGGATGGAATTTAAACTTTATTTTTTTCCCTGTGGCTCTTAAATTCTCAGATAACTTTCTCCTACACTTTCTGGTTTCAATACCAAAGTACAAAAATGCTGACTGTGGAATTCCCGGCCATCAGAACAGGAAAGAGTTTGAATGTAGCAAGTAATATTGGTTTCCTTGGGGCTTTCAGACATTTTTTTTTCTAACTCCATAAATAGCTTAGGGGTGAAAGGAAGGAAAGGCAAGTGATGGAGAAGGAGCTGACTGGAGGGAGGTAAAATTGTTACCTATTCAAAAGAGAGGTAGGCAGGATAGCTGTGCTCTGGCTTAAAAATAAGATGGGGGAGGGTGGGGTGAGGTTTTATTTAAGGAGTAAAAGAAGAATTGGCAATGGAAACTAGGGCATCAGGAATTTAGAAGACCTAGGCCATAGTCTTGATTCTGCCACTGAGTTTGAGCTTGAACTAGTGATTTAATCAACCCTGGCTTTAATGTTTGAATCTTTAAATTTAGGAAGATATATTAGATTTTAAGGAGACTCCTTAGCTCTAAAATTTGGTTTGTTTTCCCCAAACAACCACAAAATCACCTATTAGATTGGCTCAATTTCCTGCACCCTTTCACCTGTTGAGCGATGAGATTTTTCTTATGGAAATACCACCTCCAGAAAAGCCCCAGGTTTGCAGCTTATAGACATTGTGAAATGGTCCATGAGGTTCCAGTATTCTTTTTCAAGACTAATTCTCCTTTATGATGACAGTGGACTTGAGAATCCAAGAGGGTTTTTCACTCTGAACCCAGGAAATTAGGAGTTGGCTCTGTTCATGGACTTCAAGAATAGGTTTCTGAATTTATCATCTCTTTATTCTAGCAGCTTTCTATACTGGAATTACTAATTCAGTCACATAATTATCTCGGCATCTAACCACAACACATGGCTCTGGAAAAAACAAGAAATACAGGAAGAAGTGATGAGACTGCTTATCAATCTGGTGATGTTCCCACATAATCAGTCAGCATGACTGGAAATCTACATGCCTGAATATTTGGTTGACCTAGATTATTTATCATTAATGACCAGAAATCTTCAAGTGAGTAAAATATTTATCTGACTTGGTCTAGGCAGAAATTGATTCACTGAGTTAATGCTGTTATCAAACACATTCAATGCAACTAAATTAGTAATAATAATTCAAATATTTGGTGTCAGATAAACAACATTCTCAAATCACTCAGTTCCTGGTTGCTCTATCTGTAACTCCAAGGGTAAAAGATCACAAATAGTACTGAAGATTCTTATGTAAATTTTTCAGGCCATTTTCCTGCTAGAGAAAGTTGAAAAAAATTTTTCACCTTAAAAAAGTAGTTAATGCTGCCACTAGAGTGGTATCATAGAATCTCTCAATTTATAGGTGCTTAATTTTACAGTTCAAGAACAGCTGTGATTTCTAAGTGGGAGAAATTTAGTATTAAGGAACTCTTGAGTCTTCTCTTCCCTCCAGTTGAGATCTTGCCCTTTGGTTGGTGCTATTGAATAATGTGCTTATTCTTTTGTAACTTTATTGGGTGTAGTTGTATAGAAATATCAGCCAAGATTATATTCAGATGTTTTTAGGCTATTCTACCTTGAGTAGGAAAAGTTACTATCCTTTCAATGAATTTAATTGCAACCTCCAGATTATAAGCATTTCATAAGTTTGAACCTAAATAGTATGACCAAAAGAAATGGGGAATCTGAGCTCTGATTTAAACTAAAGTTTCTGTGTAGGTATTTTTTTCTTCTGCAAGTGAACAATTGTTTTATGGTAGCTGATTCTGAGTGATTACTGTAAGAGGCTAACCAGCTCTGAACCAGTGTTTAGAATACAGTATTAGAATACAGCATTAATCTAATGCAGTTGAGAAATTGCCTGCTTAACTTCACAGTGGAAGGCTGGAGATTATACTTAACAGAAGCTGCTGTCTCCCACTTCCTGTATCTATAAATTCAACATATGCAACCACTGAATATTTTTAAAAATACAAACCAGGTCCTACTTTTCATACATCCAGATTAAACTGATTATCCTATGTCTCAGGATCCTTTCTGTCAAAGGAGTTTAAGGGGGACTTTGGATTGGCTTAAAATAATGCTCTCAATTAAGCCTCAGACTGTTATGGAAGGGGCAAGGGAAGCCTTGCACCTAAGATAGTATCTGGTACATCAAAAGTGATAAACTATTACACAAGCCTAAATGCAGCAGAGAGGTGGTGGTCCCCCAAAGTGGGCAAGTCTACATGCCAACAGGGTGATGCCAGAGGGAATCTGCTGCACAGAGTGCTGAGGCTACTTCCATCCAGGAGGACCAGTTGGAGCTACCAAAGTAGAGGGCACCACATGGGTTTCCCCTTAAATGAATAAGCAGAATTTTATGACTCATAAAATTTTAACTTTGGGCCAATATATTTGGTCAACATAGTCATTAGTGGCTTACCATCCACTGTGCTAAGTACTAAGAGAAGAAAGACTCTCTAGATCTTTCTCTATAAGAAAATTAGCAGGAGATCATAGATAACTAGGCAATTTTATGAAAATATGATAAGTACATGAACAGCAGAAGCTCAAGATGCAATAGGAGTAAATAGTAGGAATGTCTGTCTCAAAATATGGAGGATAAAGAAGGTTTTCCAGAAAACAGAAAGAGGGATTTACTTTGGATTGGAAATGGGATTGGAGCCTTTTCCTATCATTTTGTAGCTCTGAAACCTTTAGAAAATTGCTTAACCCATCAGAACTTAGGTTTTCCCTAAGTAGATAAAATTTAAATTGAACATGGGTATTCATTTCCATGATTATGGGAGTGGAAACAGTTAGAGTACTCATTGTACAAAAGAGATATTTAACAATGTTTCCACCCACCCTGTGCTTTCCCTTTCCTGTTGTAATGCTAAGAGGCAGCAGTGACCGTCCCAACATAGTACATGCTCAATCAACATTTCTTGAATTGATTTGAATCTGAACCAATCCATAAAAGTCAGTTTGTGCCATCTTTTCCATCTTTTATGAGACATTTGATTTTAATATCATGTAGGGTCTACACTCAGGAGGTTATGTCTTAGAGTGCTGGTAACCAAATAATATTTCTCCTTACCATTCAAAATACTCAACTCTTGGGAATGTAGAATATTTTAGTGCTTAGATAATGTCTAATGTATGCAGATAAGTTATAGATTCTCAGTTTTTCAGGACAGTTGTCTTGATTTTGGCAAAATTTATTTCTCCTGGACATGAGTACAGGACATGGAAATACAGGATGAGAGCAGTAGGTTTTAAAGACTGTAGTCAATCCTTCTTAATTTTGGCTTCCTAGTGACTACTTCTTAAAGTGAAGTGGGAGTGGAAATTTTAACAGAGATGCTAAAAGGAAGTTTTTTAAGTATGACTACAATTTTTGTATCTACTTATTCCAGAAATCTCCACGTATTTTGAATATACACAACTAATATAGGGACAAGGTAGGTGTGAATTCGAGCCATTCCGTTATTGTGGACACTTGCCAGAAGAGTCCTAGGCTTCTGGGCACAAACTTCCACCTCTCCATCCCTGTTGCTTTGGTCACACCAACAACGATAGAAACACAAGAAGCAACACATGTGCAATGAGGAATTCTAGTCGATCATGAAAGAAAATATCTGTTCTACTCACTACTTCCTGGAAGAGACCTCAGGCCCTTGGTGTGAATGGAATCACAGATTCTTCTGAACTTCAATTCTAAAAACACTTAACAGTTCCCATTACTTTATGAGGAAAAGGAAAAATCCTGGGGGCATCTGAAGATATTTGGTTTAAGACCTGAAGTGTGCCAGTGTTGTATAAATTTTTTCTTGTTTTGTGCCCTAGGGCTCTTTTGCATAGAATGTTTTATTCATTCCTGAAAGGAGAACAAACTGGAAATCATGCAAACAGTCCTCAAGGACCAGCATTAGGATAGATGTGAAAAAGGAGCTACACAAACTCTGCAGTGGAGAGGAGGTCAGCAGCATCTAAAATCCAGCTTGGAATCTGTGTTTCTGAGAAGCTGTGATAATGTTCGTGGGAGAACAAAGGCATTGAATTCTTAAAGGCTTTATTCTTTTTATTTATGACACTCCAACCCCTTGTTCCAAAAATGTTGTCCTGAATTGACTTTAGTTTTTCTTCCTTTTGCACAGATGCCTGGTTATCATTTTATAATATTTAAGGGTTGTACAAAGTAGATTCTTCCTTTTTTCATTTAATGATCCCACACTCTTATACAATGAAGCAAGCAAAACTTTTCCATTTTACAGAATCAAAAATAGGTACTGGGGGACTTTAAAACAGCAGTGAAATTGATATTAGAGAACAGTTTCCTGACTCTCACTCTAAAGTCTTCCCAGTAAACTCTGTTCCCACATCCAGCCTGCCTGTCACTTGATTTCAATATGAGGCTGATTGCTTCATTATTGACTAATGACATGAGGTTGTATCATCAACAGATGCACGTAATGAGATTTCTTTCTCTTCTCTCCTGAATCACAGTGAAGTCATTTGTGCTTGGTTATAATCAAATTCCCTCATTGCTATGGAGTTGGGTAAAAAAACTGGAGAAAGTTGCATACTTACTATCCCTTTTACAGATTAATTCCATGACAACATAGATACATGAGATAATTAGTAATCAACATGAGCTTTGGGAAAAAAATCACATAAATTTAAACATTATCATGATTTTTATTGCTTGGATTAATTGGGTCTTAACACAATATCATAATAATGACATTTCCTAGGTATATTGTAATTGTTTTGAGGTAAAAATACGTCAGGTGTGCAAAAATCTAATTTGATGCTAGGGTATGACAATTTTGTAACTTCTTGGTGTATGAAAAATCACTCTAATCTTTGAACTGCTTGACTCTTGTCTAATGCTCTGCAGTCTCCGTTTTGTTTTAGTTCCTGTAGTTATGAATGATATATTCTTATTAAGCCTCTTGGCATAAGTGACTGAGACACTGCAACTTTAAGAATCAATCTCTATATTGCAGATCGCTATTCTCCAACTGTTGATCTCTATCTGGTTGAGGTCTCACGAGAGTGTAACATGACACTCCACAATATCAGTGTCTGGCTAGTGGGAACATTCTCTCAATAGCAATGTTCAGCTCTAGCTGAAGAAAGTAGTAGCATTTGAACATGCTTTGGAGATGGCTCCCCAAAAGAGCTGGTGTGCACCTGCCACTGGAGTACTCTGGTGGGGACATAAGTATGTTGGAGGTAAAGTGACATCTTATTGACTAACTGAATGAATGGGCCTTTTAAGATTTGTTAATAGAACAATTAAGAGACTAATACCTTCATTTTAATTTTGGGCCATGTAACTTGCCAGTTAACTAGGCTTAGAATATATAGGGAAATGATGACCTATAGCAATTTTTGATCAGAGAACAATTTCTGTAATAAATTTGACTTTGTGGTCTGGCTTATGGTTATCTATAATAATTATTTAACTCTGCCATTGTAGTATGAAAACAACTATGAATAACACATAATTTCCGGGCCAGATTGTGTTTCAGTAAAACTTTATTTCCAAAAGAGGTGTCAGGTTGAGTTTGGCTCCTGGGCTCCAATTTGCCAAGCTGTGTCTACAGAAACTTAATCTCTCTCTATGTGCATATTTACCTGTAAGTAAACATCATATAGTAGTTGAAGGTATTCAAAAAGAGGGTCTTGAGGGACGGGGATTTAGCTCAGTGGTGCTGCCACTTGCCTCACAAACACAAGGGCCCGAGTTCGATCTCTGATAGCCCCCTAAAAGTAGAGTCTTGAATTGAGTTATGTTTTCTAAAAACTCAGATGATTATTCAACTAACCAATTTATTAACCAATTTATTATCTAGCAGTTTCTCATTTCTTTTTTCTCTCAATATATCATTTGAAAATTTTATTGTCTTAAAAGAATGGTTATTGGTATTGTCAGTAAACAATTATCGACCTATTTCATTGAAAGTTTTG
Organism: Heterocephalus glaber; assembly: GCF_053883595.1. Lineage (NCBI taxonomy): Eukaryota > Metazoa > Chordata > Mammalia > Rodentia > Bathyergidae > Heterocephalus > Heterocephalus glaber. Next base: position 390,465 of record NW_028258161.1, on the reverse strand, counting down.
TTTTAGGTGCTAAAAAGAGACAAGTGAGTCAGGAGAAATCACATGTATGAGCAGCTATGGTTTGTAAATGAGATATGTAAACAGATAAGTATAAGTACAGATAAACTATGTAAACACATAAGATTAAGTATATTTGGTTTCCTGTGCTATAGGAGATGTCTGTTACTCTCCCAGCGAACATGTGACCATGACAGTGTTGCTTCCCAGTATGAAATTCCTTCCTCATTTCTTGCCTTGGTAGTTTCATAGGTTTATAAGCATGTGGTCTTCTGCTTAAAAACAATTATTATTTTAATAGTACAATTTTATGGGATACAGACCAATAATTTGATACATGTATACAATGTGATCATCAAATCAGGGTAGTTAATATTTCCAACTCTTTAAGTATTTAAAAAATTTTTGATTAGCACTTAATAATTGTACATACTTCAGTTACAGTGTGATAGTCATTAGGAAATCTTCAGATTAAGTCAGTATAATTAATGTGACTATGTCTATCATTATTTTATATTTGGAGGTTTCCAGCTTCTCTCTTATATTATTCATAAAATACATTATAGTTTATTGTGAACTCTAGTTAGCTCCCCTGTTCTGTGGACCACTAGAACTTGATGTCTTCTATCCAACTATGTTTGGCACTGGTTATATAACCTCTTATTATCCCATCACCTCTCCTATTCTTCCCAATGTGCAGCAACCACTATGTATATTCAGAGGGATTTTTAATATCCACATATAAGATAGAACATGCAGTATGTGTCTTTCTATTTCTGACTTATTTCACTTAGCATAATACCCTCCAGGTGTACTTGTTTTCTTTCAAATGATAGGGTATCAGTTTCTGTGGCTAAATTATATTCCGTGACTCATATATACTATATTTTCTTTATCCTTTCATGCAATGGAATCAATGGTCATTGATTCCATATCCTAGCTATTATGAACAGTAAGCAAATAACGATATGTTAGTGTCTCTTTGACATAATGATATAATTTTCTTTGGAGATACACACAAAAGTGGGAGAGCTGGATCATATGGTAGGAATATTTAAGTTTCTTGAGGAAATTCCATAGCCTTCACAGTGGGTATACTATTTTAATTTCTATTAAGAGTGAATGAGAGTTTTCATTTCTCCACATCCTTATCAGTATTCCTTGTTTTTTATCTTTTTGATGATGGCCATTCTAACTGAGGTGAGATGATATCTCACTGTGGTTTTGACTTGCATTTGACTTGCATGTTTAATAATGCTGAGGATTCTTTCATAAATTTGTTGTCTATTTTAATTTCTTTTTAGACATGTTCTTATTCTTTTTCTTGTCTTTAAATTGGATTTTGTTGTTGTTGTTACTGAATTTCTTTTTTTTTGTGATAGAGTCTTGCTATATTTCATACTAGCATTGAACTCACTATGTAGCCCAGGCTGGCCTCAAACTTAGCAATCCTCCTGCCTCAGCATTCCAAGTGCTGGGATTATAGGCATGCATCACCATGCCTGGCTTGTTACTGAACTTGTTAAGTGCTTTCTGTATTCTAGATAATAATCCTTTTCGTAGAATTTGCATGATTTTTTCCCATTCTGAAGTTGTTTCATGACTCTATTGATTGTTTTCTCTGTTGTACAGAAGTTTCTTAATTTTATATAAACTAATTTGTCTATTTTTGCTTTTGTTTTCTGCACTTTTGAGGTTTACTCAAAAAAAAAATCATTGCCTATACTGATGTTTAAACTTGTTTTTGTTGTTTTCTTTCTAGTAAATTCATAGTTTAAGTCATATATTTAGGTTTCTGATTCATTTTGAGTCAATTTTCATTTATTTTTTCGATCTTCTCCTCCTGCCCTCTGTCCCTCCTTCCTCCCATCCTTCCCTCATTTGTTACAGTGCTGGAGATCAAATCCACAGCCTTGAGTATGTTAGGCAAGTGCCATACCACTGAGTTACAGCCACACCCCGTTGAGTTTATTTTCATATAGAGTGAGAGTTAGGGAAATCAAATTTCAGTCTTCCACATTGGATATTGTAAATATCCAATTTTAACATGTGGGCAATTTTTCAAACCATGGAAACTTTATTCTTAATCAAAATTTGATAATTAGATTGGGTAAAATGATTCAATTTCTTAGAGCCTCCAAATATTTTAAGGAAGACCATACATGTTGCGGGGAGGGCAAAATTCAGTGCATTTAATACATACATTTTTCTATTCTTTTATATTTAACCCATGGGGTGTGAGAGAGCAAATGTGGTTGATAATTTTTACTTACAGAATAATGCCATTATAAACAAAATTACCTAAGGATTGAACCATCACTGTAGAGCAACAAAGACTCTTTTAGCAAAAACCAATTATCAGATATAATTATCAGATATAAAGTATCTGGTATTTCATATATATATACATATATATTCATATATATTCATATATACATTCATACACACATATATAGAGAGAGTGTGTGTGTGTGTAAATGTCCCCCCAAAAGCTCATGTGTTTAGAAGTAGGGCTTTTGAAAAGTTTTTAGATCCCCGGGCACTAACTTCATCAATGAATTAATTTCTGCTGGATCTCTGGAGAACTCTGGCTCTTACAAAATACAATCACTGAAGAGAAGATGGTGTTTGTAATGCACAGGAATGAACCATCATGTGCAGTTTCCTCCATTTTAATGACAAAGTCTATGACAAGAATTGCCCAATCTGATCTTGTCACCTGATCCCTTAGTTTAAAGTCCATTTCCTGTGCAGCTGTCACAGGGTAACTGTTGAAACTACTCCTTCACAATTGAATGGGAGCCTTATCCAGGTATGTACTGCTATCATGAAAACTCAAGATGTTGCACACAACACTGTTTCTTTAAAGAGAGGGAGACATGAGTCCGTCATCTTGGCTAAGGGTGCGTTTCGGTTTATATGAGGTGTGACCGAGCAATGTGGTGAATGTTTAAATTAAACAAAACTTATTACTGTGAGACACACTTGCCATTAATCCCCCTCCAAATACTCTCCTCGGCTCCAAACATACTTATCCATTGTTCTTGCCACGTTCTGAAGCAGTACTGGTAGTCCTCTTTCATAAATCGCTACAGCTGTGCTAGTTTGGCTGCCTCAATGTCCTGAACTGATTCAAAAGGTTTGCCTTTCACAGTCTTTTTGACTTTGGGGAAAAGACAGAAATAAATAAGGTGGATAAAAACAAATGAGCATGTTTTTATGAGCCTGTGTTTCCACTGGACAGTGTATGGAGCCCATTTGGGTACCACTCATCCCTAATACAAATGCATCTTGGTGAAAACTATCTCAGTATATCAGATAGAGTCCAATAATACTGTACTGTACCGGAAAATGGAAGTGGCCAGGATCCCTATCTTTTTTTTTTTTTTTTTTTTTCTCATGTAGCTCCTGTTATAACTACTCTCTTCCAAGAGTGGGACTCTTTCCCCGGGGTAGTGTTTCTTAAGGCACAAAGGATTCCTTTAAATTCTTCCAAACAGTAGTGAAAGCCAAATTAACTTAAATTGACACAGTGAAGAGACAGAGATCATGCACATCACAGAACAATAAGATTGACTTTGAGGTGACTTTCTGCCCTTTACCTAGACACAGGAGCATCAGGCAGGCTTTAAATAAATCCTCTCTGTGTAGTTCTACTTAATTTGCTGCCTTGTTATACAACTGCTGGCTTATTATACAACTAAAAGATTAGCCTGTTACTTAACTTTCTCATTTAATGATATATTTTTAATGAAAGTATATAATTGTCAATTCATTTGAATATAGTTTAATACTATAAAATGTGACTATGGATGTATTAAAATTATTGACAAGCTGAAATAGTTGTTGATGACCATGTTTTAATGAAATGTTTGAAATTGCTTTGAGATATTCAGTTTGACACATTAGCAGAAATTCAAATAATTATCATTTTTGTAAATGCCATCACATTTCATTTATTTTTATTTAATTGTCAGGACAAATAGCAATGCATCTGTGGTTGGTGAGTATTTTTGTGCAGACTACAAACAAATATTTGGGTTGTAACAGATTTGCTCTTTTCACTACAAATTCCATGAACTCTGAAGGCTGCAGCATTTCTCTATTTCTTTCTGGATGTTTAGGACAGTACAACAAGAAAGAAAAAGTTGGAGGATCTGAAAATAATGAAATATATGGCTCAAAAAAACAAATTTTACCTATTTTATAGGATGAAAGGAGAGAAAAGAAATGAAGTCTCACCACAAGTTAAAACAGTAATCAGGGAGCGGCTGTTCAGAAGGAGGAGATAAAAGCAAATGGCGGAAAGGCCAAGGGAAGCTGAAGACTGGAGCAGGGGACTGTGAAGGCTTTGAGTGACGGCCTCAAAGAGAGTCAAACATTAAAGGTGGCTTTGAAAACACCTCAAACACGGAGTAAAAAAGGCTAGTTAAACAGGGATTACTTTATCTTGAGGAAGAATACGTTTTATTTATGTACATATAAACAGAAATAAAAAGTTGTGTCACTTGGCCTGCTTCTTTTCTTTGTGTTAGAAATGTGTTATTTTGTAAAGATGGTCTCTGAGGTTAGCTTGAGTAGATCTGATCTTATGGCCTTGATCTAGTCTAAAAAAATTCTTGAAGCACGAATCCAGAATGATGTTTTAGGGTGCTTTGAAAAGAATGGCAGTGAATCCATTTTCCTATGTACTGTGGGGAAAAGGATCCCGCTAAATGAATGAAATAATCTATGTGGCTGGAACTGGAGGTAGAGAAGTGAGAAGAGAATCAAACATGAGTCTTTTCTCTTCTTCCAGTTTAATTTTTCAAAGCTCTCCTGCAGATTTCTGAGAATCTTGGTGATGTTTCTGATGCATCCCTGTAGAATACCTCTCCTGACTCTTCCTATTCCAGGTTACCTTGCAGGAAGAATTAACCAGTAGGCCTTAAAATATATCTCCTTTAATTATCATTCTCAAACAAAAAGGTCTTCAGATAATGGAGAATATGTTTGTGTGTAAATTTTCTTTAGTCTAAAACCTCCATCCAACCACTTCTTTTAACTAAAAGGTTTTTTTTCTCCAAATGGTCAATTGGTCTGGTGTAGTTTTTGTCTCACCAGTTCTCATGGAGTATCGATTCATAAGTTAATATAACTACTACCATCATGAGCATCATTAGCACTTCCATTGCTTACCACCAACCGCAAGTATTGGCACTGCTCTGAGGACATCTATTACAATTAGGTGACAGTGACTGGACACTTACTATCTACACCATCACTCCCTTGGTGGGCCATCTGTTAAAGATTCCCTTCCACCAAGTCCTGTAATTCTCAGTTTAGGACCTGATAGAATCTGCCTGTGGACCTGAATAATAAGGGTTTGAGCCATTTGTGCAATGCTATTGGTTGATTTGAAGGCTTTGCTGTTCCTCTGTGTTCATAGTGCCGCTAAGGATTACAATTGAATGTACTACAGCTCTGTTGGCTCTGTTATTCTGCTGCTGTTCCAGCTAAGTGTGTCTTTAGACCGCCCCTACTTTACCTTGTCAACAGTTCCTAGAAGACATGTTTGCCACTTTCTATACCAAAATAAAATTCTGTTCCTCCTGTAGCTGCTTCCTGGTAGGAAGTTAGCAGTCTCTTCCTAACTTCTTTACTCCAGTTCTAAAACACAATAGCATCCTGAGTTTTTTTCCAGTTTTAGCAAAATGATGATTGGAGAATAGGAGCATGATGAATGGAATGTTTCATTTAAGGCACACCTGGTGGAATGGGACAAGGTCACTGCCACTCTGACTCCTCTCCAACCTCACATGCATGGATCTCTGTGTCTGGTTTTCTCATATCTTCTGTATTGTTCTTTGTTTATATGTACTCTCTGTAGAGCAGCCAATCCAATATTCATGATGGTAGCATCAGGAATTTGCTTCGATGACTCCAATAGACTGACTTATAACCTGTTGGTTATGGGACAAGCTTACCTATCTGAATCTCCCTCGTGGTGTCCTGTTCTGAAGGTATATCTCCAAGGGAAAATAATGATACTCCCTCAGATCACAGGCTTTCTCTCATGGTGAACAATTATATTCAGCTCTGCCTTAAAGATGTGAAACCCCAGATTTTAACAGTTATAGGACAGATCAGCAAGTTGTGCCTGCAATGGATCGATTCACTTTTCCTATGAGAGCCATGATCAGACTTCCTTTGTAAACCTCCCTTACAGTTAGGTTTAATTCCCATCGATGTAATGAAGGCAGAAATACGTCACTTCCAGACCCACCTATAAAATCCCCAGTGCCATCTTGAATGTTCCCCATTTTGTATTTTGGTGTAAATCCTCTAGGGGAAGATCATGGCAGAACCATTACCTATGAGGAGTGTGCATCTCTAAGTGAATTCCCTCTTCTCCATCCATTAGCAGCAATAGAAAGAAGTGAATATACTGTTACATCTTGTGGCAGCTAATATTATTTATTTAAGTTAATATTACTAACTCACTGGGTTGTTATGGTTTATATCTCAATGTCCCCTAAACGCCTCATGTGTTCATAGTCAGGGCTTTTGAAACTGGATTATGGAGTTGCTACAGATGACTTGCCATTAGGAAGTGGGTTCTGTTTGGAAGAGGCAGATCATTATGAGTGTGATCTGGAAGGATTTATCTCCCTCCTGGCCCTCCTTTGATTGCCTGCTTCCTTGCTGCCATGAGGGGAGTAGCTTTCCTCTGCCAGGTCCTTTCACCATGCTGTTTCTGCCTGGAGCTGGCCAACCTTGCAAGGCTGAAACTTCTAAACTGTGAGACAAAATAGACCTCTCCTCCTTTAAATTGTGAGTGTCAGCTATTGTGTCTTCACGAGGAGAAAAGTGACTAAGATATGGGTTTTGTTTTGTCACCACACATTTCTATAAAAGCTTTGGTTTCCACCAAGACAAAAATAATAAAATGAGAAAAAGAGAGAGGAGACAGGGGAAAAGAGAAAAGAAACGAAGGGAGAGAAAAGGGCCAGAAAACGGAGAAAGAAGAGAAAGGAGGATCAGCACATAGCTAAATCATTTCAAGTAAAAAAAAAACCTTAAAAAAATGAAAGCAAGTTGCCATAAAATATAAAGAATGATCTTGTTAAAAAAAAAAAAAAGTTACTGCAGTTGTATCAGTCCCAGCCATGGATACACATTCCACACCTCGTACACACTTTGAATTGTGGCTCATCAACAGGGATGACAACCATGTGATAAACAGTAATAAGAATAACTAGAAACCAGCATTATGGTCACCAGTCCTAAAATGTAGTCCTTTGGATTTAGAGCTCTTGTTTCTCCTGCAAACTATCACTCCCTTTTCATTCCTCTGGGAAAGTATTTTCTGCTTCTCATTGTTTCTTTTTTTCCCCTCCTCTTTCTTACTCACATTAATTTTACCTTCCTCTCAATGCCCAATTCAAATCCTACTTCATGACATCTTCCTAAGTAATTTCAATATGTATTGAATCCTTCCTTTCTTTATAATCTCCTAAAACATTTTCCCTATCATTAGTTTGTCAATTAGTCATATAACAAGAAGGTACAATAGAGGGTACAAGTAGTATTTTTTTTCTCTTAGAGATAGGTTGCTTGCTGAGCATAAACTGTCCCAGGCCTGAAGCCAAGGAGGCTTTGATACTTCTAGCCTTCTGGACCAAAGCTTGGGTAAATCTCCATATGGATGAATCCCTGGCTTTTTTTTAATCCTTTCTATAAATTGGAGTGCTTGTATGCATGGGGAGGGGTAGTGAGGGTAGCTGCCTTCCCCATTTGGCCAAATTATAAATAAACTGATTTTTCCATTTCACGGGCTTTTCTCATACTTTTGGGTAGGGCAGTTGAATGGAACCAGGAACTTGAAAGTTGGGGCATTGATTCAGGCCTGACTTAGTCCCTGTTGGTAATAGTCATATGTAATATTTCTTGTATTCTACTTATTTCTATGAATATAGTTTATATATTTAGAGTAAAAGCTCTTTGAAGACTAAGAAGGCATCTTATCCTTTATTTACAGGGTTCTCTGGCAATATACAGACTACCTAATGGGTTACTGTTAGAGGACAGTGTTCCTATTTATCATGATTATATAGTACGTCAACAAATTTTACATGTTGATGAAAATTAAATAATAAGCAATGTTGTATAGTAGGGGAAAATGCACCAGGAAATTTGTAAATCAAGGTCCTGAGACAAGATTTCTATTATTTTAGAAATGAGCTAATATTGGATCAGAATTTTCATTTTGTTAAAATATTAGTAATCTTATGGACCTGTGGGCTGGACAGTTCATTAGAAACATTAATATTGTCAAGGAAGTCTTTAGTTGAAATAAGGAAATGAGTAGAGATGCCAATAAAAATGGAAACGAAATCTATCCCCTTCTCTAAACGTTGCTCTCTGTTCTGTTCTCAGCAATATACATTGTTACAGTGCCATTCACAGAGCTTCAAACAGCATTAGATTCTAAGATATACCTTTCTGGATGGACATAGAAGGTGTTTCTGAAAGCTCCCCAAATCATCATAATGGTAATAAAGCAAAACTTCCGAGCTCTGTTTTGCACTTTGATTTTTCAGTCCTGCTTTGAAGCCTGTTTAGGTCTGTAGACCAATGGACTTAGGGGAAAACAAGACCAGGCAAAGAAATGTAACTGGAAGCCAGATGGCATCTGGGGCAAAGGAGTAAAAGGAGGGTGAGGCTTTTCAGGCTGGCAAACGTGGTTCAGAGAGTGATAGGATTTCAGAAGCCTCTGACAATTCTAAGACTTTTTTTACTTAAAAGCCGAAAACAATATAGGGCCAAAAGCACTATTTCAATTTAAATGTGTGAATGGGAGGCATTGTTTCCCCATATGAATTTGGGAAGTGTGATGTAAAGAACCGAGAAAGTCTTATTTTCTCTTCTCAGGCTTCTGAGTTTCTTAACCTATTTTTAGCTTTTGTCCTTTCAGCTCAGCCCTGAGCCGCCCTGAGACTCAGTCTATGGAAATGTGTAGAGCTCTGAACTGAGCTGTAAAGAATGAAGGTGAAGCTTCGAGCTGCTAGATTCATGGCTGGGGTTTTTACACACACATAAAATATGAATCTCTGTTGTATACAAAGCTGAACCCATCGTGTCGAAAGGATCCCAGTCAAGCAGGCTTGTAAAATGAAATCCTCTTGGACTAATTTAAGGAGACCTGAGTGATATAAATTGTGGCCTGCTCAAATGCAGGAAATAAAAAAAAAATTCCAGCTTGAATACATGCTTCTCTCTTGGTGCGGTTTGCAGCCCTGGTGTATGAGCAATGGGAACAGAAAACAGACTGAGAAGTTAGCTCTCGATTCATTTTCCAAATAACTTTGCAGCTCCTTGTTTATACGGGTCTTGTGGGCCTAAGGAATCCCTCTTCAGTGAGAATTTAATACAGAGATAAACTTTTCAATAAATAAATGGCTCTGAGTTGGCTGAACCCTAATGCCTTTCATTCTGGTATAGCCGCTTCTCTGGAATTGGTATGCAGAGGAGGAAAATGCTCGTAAAACCATTCCCGATAAAAGAATTAATTCACACAGAACACTGAGCTGGAACCTCTGCCTATCAGACACTGAGATTTCTCTATTTCATTCGATTTTTCACTAAACATCTTGCAGGTCTTTTGTTATCTTACTGAGTACAAATGCTCAAGGTCCCGTTGACCTTCTTAAGGAAGCACTTAAATGGCTATCAGAGTTATTAAATATATTGTATGTAAAAGGGTTTCAATATCTGTTTAGGAGATTTCAGGCAGTAGAAAAATGTTCAGGACAAATAACACATATAACCTTGAGGATGAGTGTTATTTGAAGCAACGTTCAAACTCTTGTTCATCTATAAGAAATTAACTTGTCAGGATTTGAGGAGGGAATTGGCCCTTCTTCATTATATTCTGAGAAATAAACTGCTGCCTTCTGTAGAATATAGAAGAGACTTTCTATAACTGCCATTTGACTTTCTAGGGAACAATACTTTTACCAAGTTATTGATTTACTAATTTAGAAAATAATTTTTCATTTCAAAACATTTCAACAAATAATTTTTGAGCATTCATCAGTGCTCTGGATATCAATAATGTTCTAGTTAATCAACATACAGAAGACAGGATTATTGTGAATATTTTATCAAAAATTAGCATTTCACTTTCTATGGTACATCTGAGAATCTTAGAAGTCCAAATATGCATTTTTTGTTTTGTTGATATCACAAAAATATATGGCTGTAAATTCCTGCGTAAATTCTGAGAAGGTTGAGTAAGTTGTGACTTTTCAGTCTCACATATTTATTTTTAAAAGGGAGTGTAATTAATGTTATAATATATTATATAATTGGCTCAGAAGTATTAAGATAAAAGTATAACGGTAAGTAGATAATTTCAAGAAGCCATTTTATGAGACACTGAGAAATAAGTTTTATATAAATATAAGACAAATAACTATTGAACACAATATATAAACACTTGTTTATCATTTTTTTATATCTAAGAATACAATTAACCAAAAGAAAATGAATCTTTAATGTATAACCACAAGCAAGCATTTGCTAATTGTGATGCATGATACTAAATTCAAAAAGGAGATTCTGAAAAGAGCCTTCAACAGAGACAAGATAATTGAAAGTGACTCTCAAATGTTCTGATTCTTCCCTAGGGAAAGATTTTGATGTTTACAATCTCTATGAGAAAAAAAAATTCCTAATACACTTAATAAAAACATTAGTAGCTACTATTATGGTAAGAAGATTCTAATAGGACCATTTGCAAACGCTAGGTGCCTAGACTCTGACACAAAATTCTTACAACCCAGAGCCCTCTCCCATCAATCTGGTAATACTACAGATTTTGAAATGCTCATATTAATGATTTCTTTTTACACTTTAGCCTGATTACAACATATTTTGTCCACTTTCCAATATTGGTAGTGGTTGCTGGGATTGCTTAAGATTGCTAACTGCTAGAAAGATTATTCAAAAAGAGTAATAAGATTGTTTAACAATGTCCTACTACAGGTAAGGGCTAGATTGCATCTGATAACATTTTTGGGTTATTAATTTTACCATGTGAAGGATAAATAACCCCTAGAAAGATACTATACTTGTCATTTGGCCTACGAGTTACTTTCTGTTTGGGCAAGTATATACATATATGTACACATGCATATGCCAGTTTTCCTATAGGATATTAACATGTGTATTACATGCATACAAATATAAATATAGAAGTTGCGAACATCCAAGTATATGCCTAATACAGTGCATGAGTCTTCTGGATGCTCCACACTGTGACTGACAGTTGCTGTCATCTTCTAACATTATGGTCATTTTAGTAGATACATAATGAAATCTCACTGTGGTTTTAATTTGTATTTCTCTGATTATTGACAATAGTAAATACCTTTTCAAACATCTTTGCCTTTTCATACTCTTCTTTATGAAGTATCTGTTTAAGTGTGTTGCCCATTTTTCTATTGAGTTGATTATGTTTTCCATATCAATTATAGGAATTAAAAAATATATTCCAGGTACAAGTCCTTTGTCACATTCATGTATTTCACAAGTCTCCCAATGTGTGTCTTTTTGTTAATCCTCAATGATGTCTTTTGGAAGACAGAAGTTCTTAATTTTAATAAAGTTTAATTCATCAATCTTTACTTAATGGTTAATAGTTTTGTCTTGATTAAGAATGCTTTACTTATTCCTAGGTTATGCAGATGTGTACCTTTACATATGTATATTCCACTTAGAACTGACAGATGTGGTCTATGGGGAGAGGTAAGGGAAAAGATTTGGACATAAATATCCAATGCAGTAAGTGCTACTTATTGAAAATTGATCATATGTAATTGAATCTCTTTCTGGGTTCTTTCTTAAATTCTACTGTTTCTTCCTGGGGTTTTTCTTAAATTTTATTGGTTCACTCTTCTAACTTCTCACCCATTCCATAGTCCTATTCATAGTAGTTTTGTCATATATTGATATCTAGTAGTATAAAATCTTGCAACTTTTTTCTTTTTCGAGATTATTGTGGCTACTATTGACTCCACATTTTAATAAATATTTTAGGATCATTTTGCCAATTTCCCTATAGTATATTCACAAATATATAGTCACATGCTAAGAATTTGGTTTGAGTTTTACTTTTTTCTTCATGATTATTATAGATATTATTGACTCTATATTTTAATAAACACTTCAGAATCAGCTTTTCAATTTCGGCATTACATATTCATCAATTGTAGACAATATACAATAGGTTAGTAATTCAGTTTGAATTATATTGTCACCATAGTTTAAGTTAAGAATTCAGTGAGAATTTTACAGAGATAAATTTGGAAAGAGTTAACATTATTATAATACTGAATTTTTTCAACCCACTAATATGGTCAAATTTAACATTAATTCAAATATCCTCTAATTTCTTTCAATGTTTTATAGTTTTCTATGAAGGAGTTTTATATCTCTTGTTTCTAAATTTTTGATGTTTTCAAATGGTAGTTTTTAAAGTTTAATTTTCTTATTTTTTCTAACTGGAATGTAGAAGTAAAACTTATATGTGTGTTTACCTGATACTCAGAAAATGTGTTAAATTGATTTATTAATTCTACTCATTTTCTTGTAAATTCTTCATTGTTTTGGATACATAAACATATTGTCTTCAGATAATGACTCTTCCTGTCTTTCTAACCTTGAGGATTGGCAAAGACCTTCAATACAATGATAAAAAGTTGTAGGCATCCTTGTTTTGAAACATTTTCAATATTTTATTGATAGATGTTTATTAGAGAGATATTTATTGTTGGGTTTATTTGTACTATACATATTATCAGGCTATGAAAATGTTTTGTTATTTCAAATTTGCCAAAACTGTAAAAAAATGCATGAGTGGTTCATTTTATTAAACACATATTGTCCAGCTTAGAAAATCACATGATTTTTCTGCTTTATTCTGATGGTGTGGTGCATTATATTGATTTTTTTTCAAGGATTTAATCAATCTTATAGTCCTAGAATAAATGATATTTGGTCAACATGCATTTTCCTTCCCTATATATTTGGATTTAAATATTATATTTTATAGAGAATATTTTGTTATTAGTTTCATAAGAGATATTGGCTTAGCTTGTAATTGACTTTTCCTGTCCCTTAAGATTCTTATCTAGTTTTAATACCAAGGAAACAGAATAAGTTGGAAAATAGTTCTTCTTTTTTTCCTTAGGGCCCTTTTTTTTGTATAGGGGATCGAACTCGATTCCTTGCGCTTGGGCAGCAGGCGGTGAAACCACTGAGCTAAATCCCCGGCCAGAAGGCCCTATTATTTTTAATATGCAACCATACAGTTTTTGTTTTAGTGCTTGAAAAATTCACCAGCAAAGCCGTAAGGGCCTGGAATTTTAGTATAAAGTTACATTTATGTTATATTTCCTCCAAAGTTTTAAACTTATCAGCAAATAATTTTTCATATTTTTTTACTATTTTTAAATGTCTATAAGATTGATAGATTTTGTAGTGACATTGACCTTTTCATTGCTGCTACTGATAATTTAGTGCTTAAAATTATTTTTCTTATTGATATTGCCAAGGACTTATCAATTTTATTAGCTTTTTAAAAAATAAACTTAATGTTTAAAATTTTTCTCCACTGTACTTTTTCTATTTTATTGACTTGTGCTTTCTCTTTCTTTACAGAATTTTGTTTATTTAGCCTTTTTTGTTCTCCTGCCTCCTTGAGATGGATAGATCATAGGTTTCTTTCTTATGTATATTCTTAATAATTTTAATTTCCTCCAAAGTTTAGCTCTAGCTTCATCTCGTAAAATTTGATTGTTATGTTTCTATCTTCATTCATTTCAAAATACTTTTTATTTCCTTTAGGATTTCTGTTTTGACCCATAGGTTAAGAATAAATATATTGCCTAATCAACAGTATTTGGTGATTTTCCAGTTATATATTTTTTATTGCTAGTTTGATTTTACAGTTGTCACAGAATACATTCTGTATGATTTCAACAGTTTGAAATTTTTTGAGACTAGCTTTACAGCCCAGCATGTGCAAAATTTTGGTAAACATTCAGTTTGCACTTGAAAACAGTGTGTTTCATACAAGTATTAGGTGTGTGATTTTATTAGCGTCATTTAGGTCATGTTTGTTGATAGCCTCTTCAAATCTTTAATCCTTGACTGATATTTTGTCTCATTTTAAAATTAACTACTAAAAGACATGAACCAAAAAATATATATTTATCAAATTTTCTGTCTTTTAAAAATGATTATTTCTCTCATACCACATCTCATGTTATATAATTCTGTTTTGGTTTTGATTATGTTAGGTAGTTATCCATTTTTTTAAATTACACCAACCTCACTTTTTAAAATTAGAACTGCTATTTTTCTATTTTTACCTTATTATTTCCATTTTTACTTTGTTCTGTGTGGTGTGAGTGTGTTTGGTTTATTTTAATGTCCTTCCTTTGACTTTTTGAGCTAAGAATTTAATTTATTTACATTCATCAATTTATATTGATAAATATTTTAAGGTTATATGTTTGAGCACTGCCTAAAATATGCCCCACAAATTCTGTTATATATTGCTTTTGCATTATTTTTAAAATATTCTGTAATTTAACTTTGTACTTTCATTTTCACCTGAGTTGTTTACTGGGCTATATTATATCAATTTATTTTATTTTTAGTTAACACATAATAGTACACGACAGTGCAGTAAAATGTGACATTTAAATATATGCATATGACATGATGATCAGATCAGGATAATTAGCATATTTATTACCATATATATTTTTTTCTTTATGTTGCGAAAATTCAAAATCCTCCTGATCACGATTTTGAAATAGTCAATTAATTATTGTAACCATTGCTAACTTCCTCTGCAATGAAACATAAAAAATTATTCTTCCTCTCTAAATCCACTCTGTATTCACTAATCATCTTTTCTCCACCCTTCCCTTCTCATCATCCTACTCATATAACAATTATTCTATTTTCTCTTCTATACTTTTTTGTTGTTGTTGTTGTTGCTGGGGATCGAACTCAGGTCCTTGCACTTGCGCAGCAGGCGGCGAAACCACTGAGCTAAATCCCTGGCCCAATTCTCTCTTCTATAAATGAGAACGTACAGCACTTGTCTCTTTGTGCCTCATGTCCTTCCGTTAATTCAGTGTCTTCTAGTTCTATCCAAGTTAGTGTGAATGGGAGAATGTTGTTTATTTTTATGGCTGGATAATATTCTATTGCATATATGTATAGCTCATTTTCCTTATGCATCAATTGGCACCAAGGGTGATTTCATATCCTGGCTATTGTGAATAATGTTGCAATGAACATGCAAGTATAGAATATCTTTCTGACACTGATTTTAATTCTTTTGTGTATATAACTAGCAGTAGGATAGCAGGATCATACTCTTTGGGGAACCTCCATACTGTTTTGTATAACAGCTAAACTTAGCTTACTTACATTCTTGCCCGAGATCTGAGTGTTCTCTCTGTATCCTCTCTAGCATTGGAGTGTCCTTTTTTTGTCTTTTTGCTAATAGCTCTTTCCAACTAGGGTGAGATTATATCATTGTGGCATTGATTTTCATTTCCCCAATGGCTAATGATGTTGTTCATTGTTTTCAGACTTCCTAGGCATTTATAAATCCTCTTCTAAGAAATGTCTATTCAGGTGATTCACCCATTTGTAATCAGATTATCATTATTATTATCATTTCTATTGAATTGTTTGATTTCCTTAAATATTTTAGAAATTAATCCTTTGTTGACGGAATAGTTTATAAATATTTTCTCACATCCTCTAGCTTGAGTCTTCACAATGTTGATTGTTTCCTTTGCTGCACAGAAATTCTTTTTCCAAACATATGATCTTGATGCCTTTCTGGAAAATCGGTTATATGAAAACACATGGTTTTATTTCGTATTTCTCTATTCTAGCCCTAGGTTATCAGTCTATTTTTTTGCTACTAGCATGGTCACTATTGCTTTGTAGTATGTTTTTAAGTCAAATATTGTAAAGTCTTCTGATTTGTTCTTTGTGTTCCATATTGCTCTGACTATTATGGATCATTTGTGGTTCCACACAAACATAAGGAATGCTTTTCCATTTTTGTGAAAAATATCTCTGATATTTTGATAGGACTTGCACTGAATCTGTATATCTCTTTGAGTTGTATGACAATTTATAAAATATTAATTCTTCCAATCCATGAAGATTTAATATTTTTCCATTTTCCTTTGTCCTCTTCAATTTAATTCATTAGTGTTTTGTAATTTTCATATAGTGACCATTATCTTCTTTGGTTGAATTTATACATGGGTAATCATTTTGTAGTTATTGTGAATGGATTTTTTTCTTGATTTCTTTGTAAGGAATTTTGTTTCTGTTGTATTAAAAGGCTACTGACTTCTGTATGGTTGTTTTTGATCTTACAGATTTAATAAATTTGTTTATCAGTTCCATCAGTATTTTTTGTGGGATTTTTATATATATTTCCACCATGAAACAGGGTTAATGTGATCCTCTCCTTTCAATTTGAAAGTCTTTTATTTTTGTCATTACTCTGGCTAAGATGTCCAATACTATACTGCACAGGAGAAGTGAAAATGCACTGCTTATGGTTTCGCGACCTCAGAGGTAATGATTTCTACTTTCCCCATTCAGCACAGCATAGGCTGTGGGTTTGTCATTTACAGCCCTTATTGTATTGAGTTACATTCCTTTTATACCTAACTGTTTTTAAAGTTTTTAGTGTAAAAAAGATACTGACTTTTACTGATTGACTTTTTTCATATATTGAGATGATTATATGGGTTTCACCTTTCACTCTTTTGGTATATTCTATTTATCAATCTGAACATGCTGAATCGTCTTTTTATCTTTGGCTTAAACCCCAATTGATTGTGGTGGATATCTGTCTTACGTCCTGTTGGATTTGATTTGCTTGAACTTTCTTGAGAATTTTTGCATCTATGTTCATCAGGGCCCTTAGTCTGTTGTTTTCTTTTTGTTGTTGTGTCCTTGTCTGATCTTAATGTAAAGGTAATATTGACTTCATAAATGAGTTCAGAGGACATCTCTTCCTTTCATTATTTTGGAAGAGTTTGTGAAGAATTGATATTGGTTCTTTAAAAGTTTGGTGAACTTTAGCAATGAAACCATCTATTCCTGGGCTTTTCTTTACTGGGAAGCTTTTTATTACTGATTCAGTCTCAGTAATTAGTGATGTAACTTCATGATTCTATTCTGATAGGTGATGTGTGTCCAGAAATTTATCCATTTCATCAAGGGTTTTCAATTTTTTGGAATGTAGCTGATCATAATAGTCTATAGTGATCTTCAGTATTTCTGTGATATCAATTATAATGTCTCCATTTTTAGCTCAGATTTTTTTATTGTGTACACTTCATTTTAAGGTCTTTTTTCTTTTTTTAATTTTTATCCGGGCTAAAGGTTTATTAGTTGTGTCTCCTTTCTTCCTTTCTTTCTTCCCTCCTTTCTTCCCTCCCTTCCCTCTTCTCTCCCTCCCTCCCTTCCTTCCTTCCTTCTTCCTTCCTTCCTTCCTTCCTTCCTTCCTTCCTTCCTTCCTTCCTTTCTTCTTGTGGTACTAGGGATTGAACTCAGAGTTGTCACACTGAACTACATCCCCAGCCCTTTTCTTATTTTATGATAAAGTCTCTCTAAGTTGCTATGTTTCACAGGTGGGGCTTGAAATTGCAATCCTCCTACCTCAGCCTCCTAGAATGTTGGGTCTAGAGACATATGCCACCATGCCCAGCTTATTCTTATCTTAAAAAGAAATTCTTCATTTCATTAACCTTTTGGGTGTGTCATTGTCTACTCTGCTGCTCATTTCTTTTTGGTACTGAGGATAGAACTTGGGACCTTGCACTTGTGAGGCTGCTCATTTCTATTTAGATATTTCTTCTCTTGTCTTTTTCATTTATTCTCCTTTGCTAAATTTATGTTGGGTTTGTTGTTACATTTCTAGTTCTTTTTATCGCTTCATTAGGCTTTTTGGGGAAATTTTTCTATTTTTATGTAGTCATTTACTGCTCTGACTTCTTTGTACTGTGCTTGTTTGATATACCCCATGAGTTCTGGTAGATTGTGCTTTCCTTTTCATTTGTTGTATGAATTTAAAATTTTTCTTTTTGACTGTCTCATCAGTGCATGAGTTGTCAGAAAAATGTTTACTTTCCAAGTGTTTATATAATTTTTAAGGTTATTTTTGTTGTTGATTGATAGTTTTATTTTTCTATAGTCAGAGAAGAACCTGAAATAATTTCAATTATTATGTTTTTTGCATTTGTTGCAAGTTATTTTGTGGCCTAACATTACTTATCCTGGAGACTGCACCATCTACGGTACAGATGTGAAGACTATAAGCATCAACTGTTGGATGAAATGTTCTGTAAGTGTTTATTAGCTCCATTTGGCCTGTAGTGTAGTTAATGTTTCTTTACTGAGTTTTTTAAATTTTGCTGGATGATCTGTTCATTGATGAAAGTGGAATGTTGAAGTTCCCAGCTATTATTGTATTAGAGTCTATCTCTTTTTATATCTAATAATTACGATTTTATATGATCCAATGCTCCAGCAGTGATGAAATATATAATAATTGTTATTTATTTTTGTTGAATCAACCCATTTATCATTACACAGTGACATATTTTGTTTCTCTTTACAGTTTTTGGTTTAAAGTCTATTTTATCTGATGCAGGTAAGTATAGCTACTCTTGGTTGCTTATGGCTTTTTTTGCATGGTATAAATTTTTCAGACCCTTCACTTTCAGTCTATGTCTTCACTGATGAAGTCACTTTCTTGTGGATAGTGTATTAGGTATAGTTTTTTTCACCATTAAGCTGGTTTATATCTTTTAATTGGGAAAATTTAATTCATTACATTAAGGTTGGAATTAAAAATATAATTTCATTTTGTTATTTTTTTCTGGTTGTGTTGTCTACTCTTTGTTTTTTCTCTTCAGCTGATTTTTGTGATTTATTGGTTTACTGTACAAGTAAGGTCTAATTCTCTCCTTTTGTGTAACTATTCTACTGTTGAGATTTGACTTTTCTCATGATTTCATGATTGTAGATATTATCTTCTTGCTCCTTATGTACAATTTCCCCAAATATTGCTTGTTGTGCTGCTCTTGTGGTAATGAGTTCTCAAGGGTTTTGCATGTTTTGGAAAGCACTGATGTCTCCTTCATTTCCAAAAGAAAGCTTTGGTGAGTATGGTATTTTTGGTTAGCAATAAGTTTTTGTTGTTGTCCAAGACTTTGAATATCTTTTTCTCTTCTGTCCTATAAGGTTTCTGAGGAGATTGCATTTAGTTTAACAGGGATTCCCTTATAAGTGATTTGGCATTTTTCTCTTGTGGTTTGTAAAAGCTTTCTTAGTCTCATGCTCTTGGCAGTTTGAGTATAATATGCCTCAGAGGCCATCCCTTGGAATCTAATCATCTGTGGATGCCTGTGGATGCTCTGAGCTTTCTGGTTGTCTTTCCCAAGATTTTGAAAATGTTCAGCAACTGTTTTATTGAATAGATTTTTCCATTCTATCTCCCTTTTCTCATTCTTCTTCAAGAAGACTCATAATGTTAATATTTGACTGCTTAATGTTGCCCCATAAGTCTTTATTTTTTCCTTAAAAGCCGCAAAGTCTTTAGGCATTCTCTGTCCTTTAAATAATCTGACAGGGTTATTTTTCCAATAACCTTCTTCAGGGCCATAAATTCCTTCATCTGCTTGATCAAACCAACTTTTGAGATACTCAACTGTATTTTTTAATTTAACTTATTGATGTCTATATTTCCAAGATTTCTTTTTTTGGTGGGGGGCATTTCCTCTCTTTTTTGGAACAGTTTGTTTAAAATTTAAGATTTATACATATCCGTGTGTGTGTGTGTGCTTTTGTTTTTGTGTTGCACTGCTGGAGTAAAACCTAGAGCCTCCTGCAAGCTAGGTGAGCACTCGGTCCTGAGCCACACCCCAGACCAGTTGGAGTTTCTCATTGAAGGATACATTGTAGAATTTTCTAAGAGTCTAAGCTTGATGTATTGATTTGTGGATAGACTTTTCATAACTATCCAATGTTTAAGAAATGCTTTAGTTTTCTGTTTCTTTTTTTTTTTAAAGTTTTAATTTTTCATTTTTATTTATTTATTTATTTATTTTTTGTTAAATTTTTTTATTGGTACATTGTAGGTATACAACACAATGACATTTCTCATTGGGAAGTGTAACTTTACATAATGCATCTTGGTTCTTATTTTTTCCCCATTCCTAAGCCTCCCTTTACCCCTTCCACCCTTCCCATTTTACAAAGACTTTGTTTCCATTTTTTCCATTTCTCATCATTTTTCCTTTCACTTCTTTCCTTTCCCCTGCCCCTCCAACTACCCCTACCCCTTTGGATATTTTCTTCCTATTTTGCATTGTCAATTATTCATTCTAATCATTGGTACATTTTAGGTATACAATATAATGACATTCATCATTGGAAATTTGCACTTTTACATAATCTCTCTTCATTCTTATTTTTCACCCTTGCCCAACACTCCCTTCAACCCCTCCAGTCCTCCCTATTTACAAAGATTTTGTTTCCATTTTTCCATTTTCTCATATTAATCCGATTCCCTTCTATCCTTTCCCCTACCCCTCCCACATCCTTCCCCTTTGCCCATTTTCTTCCTTTTCACATTACCTATTATACATTTTAGTCCTTATTTACACTTTCAGTTTCTCACACCAGAGAAGCTATTCGGTATTTATACATGTGTGTCCTACTTATTTCACTTAAGAGTATCACCTCAATGTGCATCTATTTAGCTATAAATGTCTCTAATTTCTCATTTTTTATGGCTGAGTAGTTCTCCATTTTATAAAAGAACCCCACATTTTCTTTATCCAGTCTCCGGTTGATGGGCATTTGGGCTGTTTCCAAGCTTTAGCTATCACAAACTGTGCTGCTATGAACATGGGTGCACATATATCACTCCGGTATGATTCTTTTAATTCTTTGGGGAAGATCCCCAGCAGTGGAATAGCGGGGTCAAATGGGACTCCCAGTCCTAGTTCTTTGAGATATCTCCATACTGATTTCCACAGTGTTGCACCAGTCTACACTCCCACCAGCAGTGGAGCAGGCTTCCTCTTTCCCCACAGCCCCGCCAGCATTTGTCATTGGCTGATTTCATGATAGCAGCCATTCTTTCTGGGTGAGGTGGAATCTCAGCATTGCTTTCATTTGCATCTCTCGAATGACCAGTGATGTTGAACATTTTTTCATGTGTTTATTTGCTATTTCTACTTCTTTGTCTGAGAAATGTCTGTTCATTTCAGATGCCCATTTTTGGATTGGGTCTTTAAATTTAGGAGGTCTGATCTTTTTAAGTTCTTTATAGATTCAAGATAGTAGACCTTTGTCTGAGGAAAAGCAGGTGAAGATTTTTTCCCACATTGTGGGTTGTCTGTTCACACTGCTGGTGGTTTCTCTTGCTGTGCAGAAGCTTTTTAATAAGAAGAGATCCCACTTGTTGATTGTTTGTGCTAGTTCATGGGCAACTGAGGTTTTGTTCATAAAATCTTTTCTTACACCAAAGTCTTCAAGAGTTCTACCTAACCTCTATTCCAACTTGTTCAGAGTTTCTATTTTAATATTGAGATCTTTAATCCATTTTGATTTTAATTTAGTGCATAGTGAGAGATCTAGGTCTAGTTTTAATCTTTGACAAGTCGGAACCCAATTTTTCCAGCACCATTTATTAAAGAGGCTATCTTTCCTCCTGTGAGGGTGTTTGGCTCCTTTATCGAAGATGAGATAGCTGAGTGTGTCTGGCATTGTTTCTGCATCTTCTAATCTGTTCCACTGGTCCTCAAGTCTGTTTCTTTGCCAGTACCATGCTGTTTTTATCACAGTAGCTTTGTAGTATAGGTGCAGGTTGGAGATTGTGATACCCCCTGCCATGTCTCTGTTACCTAGAATTGCTTTTGCTATTCTGGGTCTCTTTTTGTTCAAAATGTATTTTTGGATTGTTTTCTCAAGGTCCGTGAAGTATGCTGCTGGGATCTCAATTGGAATTCCATTAAATCTATATAGCAGTTTTGGAAATATGGCCATTTTCACTATATTAATCCTTCCTACCTAGGAGCAGGGGATGTCTGTCCATTTTCTTATATCATCTTCAGTCTCTCTTTTTAGAGTGATATAGTTTTCAGAGAAGAGGTCTTTGATTTCTTTTGTAAGGTTGATTCATAGGTATTTCAGTTTTGGGGATGCTATTTTGAAAGGAATTATTTGTCCTATTTTTCTCTCAGTGAGTATGTCATTCATGTAGAGGAAAGTTATTGATTTTTGTGTGTTGACCTTGTAACAAGATACTTGACTGAATTTGGTTATTAAGTCTAGAAGACTTTTGGTGGAGTTCTTGGGGTCTTCTATATACAGTGTCCTATCATCTGCAAATAATGACAATTTGACTTCTTCATTTCCTATCTTTATTCCTTTTATTTCTTTCTCTTGTCTAATTGCTGTGGCTAGTGTTTCCAAAACTATATTGAACAGGAGTGGTAATAGTGGACATCCTTGTCTTGTTCCTGATTTTAGTGTGAAGGATTTCAATTTTTGACCATTTAGTATGATATTGACTGTTGGTTTTTCATAGATGGCTTTTATCAGTTTGAGATAGAGACCATCTATTCCAATATTCTGTAGGGTTTTTATCATAAATGCATGTTGGATTTTGTCAAATGCTTTTTCTGCATCTATGGAGATAATCATATGGTTTTTGTCCTTGGCTCCATTGATATAGTGTATTACATTGATTAATTTGTGTATATTGAACCATCCCTGCATCCCTGCTCTTCTTTTTCTAGAAGCTTGAGGTTCAGTATTACAGTGTTTATTTGTGCTTGCTCTGTTTTCCTAATATGAGTATTGACTGCTATAAATTTTCCTCATAAAACTATTTTCGTTGTGTCCCATACATTCCAATATGTTGTTCTGGCAAGGTCATTTAATTTTAGAACATGTCGGATTTCTTTAATTTCCTCTGTGACCTATTGGCTGTTAATAAGTGTGTTGTTTAATTTCCATTTGTTTATGAAATTCTTGTGGGTTTTTTGCTATTGATCTCCAATTTCATCACAGTGTGATTTGATAATATACAGGGAATAACTTCAATTCTTTTGTACTTACTTAAACATATTCTAGGAGAAAGTATGTGGTCTATCTTGGAGAATGACCCTTGTGCAGCCAAAAACAATGTACTCTAATTTTGTGGAGTGGAATAGTCTGTAAATATCTTTTAAGTTTTTTGTTTAAGAGTTTGATTGAGTTCAAGTATTTTGATTTTTTTTGTTTGTCTTGTTGATGTATCTATTTGTGACAGTGGGTTATTGAGGTCCCCCATTACTATTGTATTAGTGCTTATTTGATTTTTCATGTCTGTTCGTATTTGCTTTATATAGTTCAGTGCACCAGTAGTTAGTGTATATATATTTATGATTTTCATCTCTTCATGTTGGATTTTTCCCTTTACAAGGATGTAGTGTCCTTCTTTGTCTCTCTTAATCAGTGTTTTTTTGAAATCCATTTGATCTCCAAATAGGATAGCTACTTCTGTTTTTTTTCCAGGTTCCTGTCACATAGATTACTTTTTTTCCACCCTTTAATTTTCAGTCTATGAGCTCCTTTTTGAATTAACTGTGTTTCTTGTATGCAGCATATCATTGGATCTTGCTTCCTGACCCATTCTGGTAGGCTATTTCTTTTGATTGGTTAATTGAAACCATTAACATTGATGGTTATTACTGATATGTATTTACTTATACTTTTCATGACTATTCCTTTCTGCTCCATTCTCTCCCTTTGCATTTTATTTCTTGTTGTGCCTGATGGATTCCTTCTGCTGGGCTTCCTGGTGTTGTGATCCTCCTTGTCTTTTCCTAGGATATTGTTTAAAATGTTTTTGGAGTGTTGGTGTGGAATTCATGAAATTTCTCAGGTGCTCTTTGTCATGAAAGTGTTTTATATCTCCATCAATTTTGAAAAATAGGTTTGCAGGTCACATCAATTTAGGTTGGAAGTTGTTTTATTTTAGGGCTTAAAGTACTTCACTCTAGGCTCTTCTTGACTTGAGGGTTTGTGTTAAGAAGTCTGCTGTGATTCTGATGGGCTTTCCTTTGTATGTGATTTATGTATTTTCTCTAACTTCTTACAGTATTTTGTTCTTCTGTTGAGTTTCTGGAATTTTATCCATTATATTCCTAGGTGTAGATATTTTTTGATCATGGCTAGTTGGTGTCCTATATGCCTTGTTTAGATTTACGTCAAGTTTTTTTCCCCTTCTTGGGAAGTTTTCTGTCATTATATCTGTGAATAGTATTTTTAAAGTTGTTTGCACTCTCTCCTGTTTCTTCATTGACTCTGATCAGTCTTATGTTATACTTCTTTGCATCATTTAGCAGCTGCTGGATTGATTTCTCATGGTCCCTTATTTTTTTTTAAGAAATTTTTCTTTTCTTGGTAACTAATTGCAATCTTGCCTTCTATATCTGATAATCTGTCCTTACATTGGCTCATTCTGCTGCATAAAGTTTCAATGGAGATTTTATTCTCCTGGATAACTTTTTGCTTCTCTATTTTGGATTCTATTTGTTTCCTATGCTGGAATTTCGTCATGTTTCTTAGCTCCTCCATTTTTTTAAAATTTCCGTCTGCTCTAGAGTTATTAATCACGTCTTTCACTATGGACACAATCTCTGTTGTTACCTGAGAAATTATTTCTGATTTCATTTTTTTCCAGATTCTCTTTCATTGCCAGTTCAGGGAGTCCAGGTGGTTGAGTATCAGATTGTTCCATCTCATTGCCCCTTGGGGTTGCCTTAGATGATCTGGAAGTACGGTTTTGAGACTAGTTTACATATCTTCTCATTTCAACAGATGTAGTCTGCTGTGCCTTTTTTGAGGCAACTTTTTTCCTTGCCTAGTGGTCTTCAATTCTCAGGAAGTCTCAGAGAGGGCTTCTCTCTGCTGCTCACCTCTGTGCCACTTCCCAGGTTCAGAATGATGGCCTCCTGTATCTCTGCGCTGTCCTGTTGTCCTGGTTGGATTCTGGCTGGAGCCTGTGCACACTTGGGATGGTATCTAGGCAAGCCTGTATCTGGGGCCTGCCCACCTGAGTAGCTGTTGTCTGGGAGGGCCTTTGTCCATGGGCTGTGTACATGAGTCACTGGTGTCTTAGCACGCTTCTGGCTGGGGTCTGTGCTCACTTGTGGATGGTATCTGGGCAGGCGTCTGGCTGGGGTTTGCACTCACTTGTGGATGGTATCTGGACAGGCTTCTGGACTATATGCCAGTACAGTTCTTTTCCAGGTGGGCCTTTGGCTGGGGCCTGTGGGCCAAACTGCTGGTGTCTGGGGCAGGGCCCTGGCTGAGACCTGAAAGGTCTTGCACCACTCTGATCCAGGTGGACTTCTCCCTGAGATCTGCATGCACTTGCCAGTCTGTGTTTTTATTGGAGTTCTTTATTTACCTAAATGTAATGTAATTACTCTAAAGTTGAATTTGTCTCTGCTATTTTGGAAGTTTTTATAGTTAATATGTCTTTTTTGTCCCCATATTTATTGTTTACTGCAATCATTTCTGTTCAATAGGCCCTTTCTAGCATCCTGTTTTAATTCCTTTATTGCTTTTTGTTGACTATATGTTTTAAGATATTTTCATGGATTGTTCTTGGGATTGAAATTAAGTTTTCTTAGAATTAAAATAATATAGTTCAGATTAATGCCAATTTTATTTCAATAGAATATAAAACTGTGCTCCAATATAGTTCCACTTCCTCTTCTCGCCTTTGCATAAACATCACTCAAATTACATATTTATTAACACATCAACAGTTTTGTAATTATTGCTTTATTTGGTTGTCTTTTAATCTGACAAGAGAAGAAAGAAGAATAAACAAAAATGCCTTTATATTTCCTTTTATGATTAGCTATTTAGTCACATTTAGGGATTTTTTTTTTAACATGGGTTTCAGTTAGTAGATAGTATCCTTTCATTTCACCCTGAAGGACCCTCTTTACCATTTTTTGGACCCAATTGTTTGCTGGTTATGGATTTTCTATTGTCATTTATCTGGGAAATTTTAAGTACTTGTTTTGAAGGATATTTTGATAGATACAGAACACTTGAATGACTATCTTTTATTTTTAGCCACTCAAATATGTCTTCCTATTGCCTTTAAGGTCCATTTTTTTAAAAAATGAGAACCTACTTTCAATATTATTGAGAAAAATATTACATAAAATGAATTACTTCAATTGCTTTTCATTATATGAGTTGGTTTTCTTTTATTGAACTGTTTGTATTCCTAGGATAAATTCTACTTGGTCAATATGTATAAACCTTTAAATGTACTATTGGATTTAGTTTGTAGTTTGTTAATAATTCATGTATCTAATCAAAGGGACAGGAGAAAAAGGAGAAAGGCATAATGGGTGAGAAAAATAATCAAAATATTTTATATTCATATATCAAAATATATTATGTTCATATACGAAAATATTTATATTCATGTGCCAAAATAAATCTTATGTTTTGTACTACTAATATGCACTAATAAAATAACACAGTAAAAATAAATTCATCTATCTATGTTCACAAAGGAATGTAGCTCATTGTGGCTTCATTGGCTTTGACTTCTGTGTATATATCACATTTTCTTCACCTGTTATACATATATTACATTTCCAGAATTTCTCTTTTCTTTCTTTTTTGAAAGTCCCATACAAGGTTCAATCTGGTATCTTTTTCTTCCTTCCTGAAGATTTTTTTGTTAACATTTTTGGTAGCATAGTTCTTGTAATAATAAGCATTAGTTGGTTTTTTAATATAATTTCTTTTATATTGAATCATATGCATTTAAATACAATGAAAGATGGAGACTAGGCCAGGGGGAAAGACAATGCATGAGGAAGGTAAATTTCAGCAGACAAATATTAGAGTTTCCCAGTAGGAAATCTACTCAGTAAATCCAACAATAAATATATTTTCACTTTTTGAAATTTAGACAGATAGAAGGTCCATGCTAATGCCTGAAAATTACTCTTGAGGAAACTTGGTATAAATGATCACAGCAAATATATTAAAATCTATTTCAATATTGTTGCTTTTCTCTTTGTACTCTAATTGTTAATCTCTTGTTAGGGTGTTCCAGTATCCCAAGTCAAAGATTATCACAAAAGTCACAGTTCAAGGCTTACTATAATATTTAATATAATAGAACTATCCAATGAATGTTTGATGAATGGGAACACTAATGAATAGGTCTGTGTTGTAGTTTCTAGTAGATCCTGGAGAGGAAACTACTTTTCTTCTTGCACAGGTAATATATAATGAATCACAAGAAATGAAATGAATTTGTGTCAGGAGCCAAGACCAAAGAAAAGGATGCTTGGAGTTATGAATGAGCAATGTTTAATAGATTCTTTAAAAAAAGAAAAAAACAACTATCTTTAAATTCATGTAATGATTTTTACCTGTATCATCTATTTCTGGAAATTATAAACGAAATCAATTATTCAGAAGTTACTATTCATATAGGAAATAAACTCATCATTTAGAAGTAAACTAAAAAATTTAGCATGTCATACAGTAAGGTTGACTTGGCAGAGAAATTGATACAAATGTAGAAATTTTACAATATTTTACAATATCTAACTATAAAAATATTTGGGCATTTTAACAAAGGAAAACTAAAAGGATCAAAGGACAATGTGAGTAATCTACATCCAATTTAAAAAAAATAGTCTCATTAAGTGATTAATAATGAAATTTTCTTATTTATTTCCATTCATGAGGCCTTCTTATCAGAGTAATTTACTTGAAGATTTTTTCCTGGAGCTTGGCTCTTCTAGACTGAATACTTGCAAAGGAAGTATGGCAGCTTGTTTCCCAAAGAACTTTATAAGTGTAGACCTTCATGATAATGCTAAATGGACCCATACATAAAGCCTCAAATTTCAGAGAACTCACAGCCACCACCCTGGCTTCTACGACCAGAATGTTGTGACTCTTTGACATAATATCACATTATTCTACTAAATCTAAAAACTGTAGCTAAGATTCTTAAAAGGACCATGTAGCTAGAGGTCAAAACTCATTGTGTGTATAGTAATTAAGTACATATTTAAGTGGGAGATTATTTTTGCTAATGTTCATGGTACTTATTGGACAATGATAAAAAACACTTTTTGTATTCCTCTAAGTATTATCACAGAAATAATTAAATTAAAATAAAAATTAAAAGAAGACATCGTATTTTACCTACCAAATTAGTAAAAATTTAAAGATGTAGCAGTAACTTTTTGGTGAGAGTACAAGAAAATTGGTACCCTTGTGATCTGAATGGAAGATAATTAAACAATGGAAAAGAAGATTGTTAAATTATAATAAGTACAGACTATAACATTTTGTATAATTACTAAAAGTCAACCTTAAGCACAATATTTGTTGCATTGGAAAATAGTCATACTCTATTGCTAAGTGACATAGGTAAAGTTGCTTTAGGATAATTTTTTCTGTCACTAAAGGTATATCCACATTTCATGAAGGATACACATTAGTAGTAGATTTCACATAAATTGCTGTATTTTTCAAATTTACATAGTTAACATTTATGTTTCTATAATCAGAGTTATTAATGGATAGAAAAATCTGAAATTATACATAACAAAGAGTCAAAAATTATTGTGCCTAAATCATGATAAAATAATTTAATTGTCCTTTAATCTTACTATATTTTCCAATTGTTCTAGAATAAATATATGATTTTCATAATAAAAATGAACCCTTTATGATCACAATTGTGTATGTACACAGATTTAACATTGAAGAGAACAGTAAATAAATATATAAAGATAATCTTGATGCCTTACCATTATTCAGTTTTAATGGTTTTATTCTTTTTTATGCTTTCTAATATTTTCTATTTTATATACTAAAATATCTATAGTACAATAAGAAAAATAAAGGTAAAGTATCCTTACTGTGCACATATTATTATGTTTAGATAATGCTTAATATTTATATAGTAGAGTTGTTTTTTGTACTTATGCTGTAATTAAAAGCAGAATTTCTTTGCATGAAGGTAGTGAGTATTTATGTATTAGCAAATTAAAGCATCATCTAACAGCTTGCAATTCTTCCGGAATGGAGACATTAAGGCTTGATGTAAAACAGGAGAGAGACATTATGACTGCCAGTTAATCACATAGGGTCTCAATGACAAGGGAATTTATTTCACATGATTTCTGCTTATTTTGGTGGCTGAAAGAGTGGGAAAGACAGGAGCAGAAAAGTCAAAAAGAGTGGGCAGGTGGTTATGCAATTATTTAACTCTAATAAATGAATGGGGACGAGCTGTTGGCTGACAAACGTCAAACCAGCATACATATAATTGAGGAAACAAAACCCAGCTGAAAGTTGGGTACAAGGTACCCACGGGGTCACTTCACCTCAATCTGGGCTGAAATTGCAGAACAGTGTTAGGTGGAATTTTGACATAATATAAAAAGTCCAGGTGAGTGGTAAAAAGTGACCCTTTCAACATTGTAGAGTTAGATTAAATGGAGATTGATAACTTTTGAAGACTAATACAAAAGGAGCCAAATTATAGTGAGGCATTGTGTTTCTGGGTTAAGTTGTATTAACACTTTTCTTAACTTTTTGTTGTTATTTAGATGAAATATATAACATAAAATCACAATTTTAAAACATTTTAAGTGTACAATTAAGTGGCATTAGTTACAATCATATTGTGTGACCATCGGTGCCGTCCATTCTCAAAACTTTTTCATCTCTCAAAACAGAAACCTTGTAACCTTTAAGCAGTAACTCATTATCCTATCTTCCTGCTCTCAGTAACTTTTAATCTATTTTCTGTGCCTTTTGGTTTGCCTAGTCTAGGGACTGAAGTAAATAATATTAGTCAATACTTATCCTTTCCTACCTGGCTTATTTTATTCAGCATATTTCAATTTCATCTGTGTCGTGGCTTATATCAGAACTTGATTCTTTCTTATGGCTGCATAATATTCCATTGTAGATTTATACCACATTGTCTTTATTAATTCATCTCATAATAGAGTGATAGGCTGTTTCTACCTTTTAGTTATGTGAATAATGCTGCAAAGAATACCCATCTACATGTATTTGTTTTATTCCCTGTTTTATCTCTTTTGTGTGTGTTCTGGATCATATTGTAATTATGTTTAACATTTTGAGGGCTCGCCTTATGGTTTTAAACAGTAACTGCACCAGTATGCTTTCTCACCAGAACTGTGTGAATATTCGGATTTCTTCACTTTCTTGACAACACTTGCAATTTTTTTTTCATTTTGTTTTGTGTTAATAATTATAGCATCATAGTACATGTGAAGAGAACTCTTACTATGGCTTCAAGTTGTGTTTCCCTAATGATTAATAATGTGTTTACTATGATTTCATGTATTTATTGGGTACTTATGTCTACTCAAATGATTTATTTTCTAAAATTTTTTGTCCTTTTGTTGTGAATTTGTAGGAGTTATATGTGGTGTGATAAAATAAAATGAAATGTGCTTAAATTTTAAAAATTGTTAGAGTAAAATACACATTGCCATTAATTCACCTCAATATACTCCCCCTTGCTTGGAACACGTGTATCCTATTGTTCTTGCCACTTTCTGAAGCAGTTCAAGAAATTGGGTTTGGTGAGTCCTTAGTTGTGCTGGATTGGCTCCCATGATGTACTGAAAGTATTCAAAACATTTCTTTTTCAGGGTCCTGTGGACTTTGCGGAAGAGCCAGAAGTCACACAGTAACAGACCCAGTGTCATAGTTACATTTTTCATTCCTGAGACAAAATACTTGACACCCACAAATTAAAGGAGGAAAGGTTTATTTCAGCTCACAGTTTGTAAAGGTTTCAGTTCATAGTCCACTGGCTGCAAGGCATGGTGAGACGGTAGAGGGCATCAAAGAAGAAGAAAAACAGTCCATGGCAAAGAAAGCAGGAGGCGGAAAAGCAGCAAGCAGCAGCAAAGCAAGCCTCCTGCCCTTTTATCCCACATAGGCTACAAGCCTTTTGGGTGGTGCCCCCCATACCTAGGCTTGGGCTTTTCTTTATCCACACCCAGAACTATAAGAAACCAATCAGTGGACAAATTCAGTACCACATAACCTTAATCCCAGCATTATACACCCTAGATCCAGCCAGCTCTGAAAAGTCCTACCTATGAGCACACTGGGCTTTGAGGGGACATCTAGATAGAAGCCATAACACTCAGTGAATAAGTTGGATAAAGACACATCATTATATTTTTATCAGCCCGTCTTTCCTTTGGATGGTATTTGGCAGCACCATTCACAATATTTTTGATCACACCTAGTAAAGACACTCACAAAAGAGGTCTTCCAGAACTGTTTCAGAAAGTGACAAGAAGGATGGGATAAGTGTGTTTCAAGCAAAGAGAAGTATCTTGAGGGGAATTGATGGCAGTGTGTCTTTTACTGTAATATTTAAAAAATTTAAATATTCACTGTATTTTTGTCACCTCTTGTATATTTGTTATATACCTTGGATTTTAAATTCTTATTAGGTACATTATTTGCAAGTGTTTTTGCCCTTTTGTTAGTTAGCTTTCAAGTTACTTGATAATGTTATTTGATTCATAAAAATATTTATTTTTGGTGAAGTCTAAAGCATCTACTTTTTTGTCTTTTGTTGCTTATGTCTTTGCTATCAAAGTATCTATCGCCAAATCCAAGGTCATGAAAGTTTACTCCTATTCTCTTCTGAGAGTGTTATGGATGGATACTCAGCCTATGTTGTGGGTGGCTGTTTGTCTAGACACTGAGACTTGAGGCTTTTTAGAATTTATAAAACTAATAACATGTAAATAAGGGGTGTCTCCATAAAACAGAGAATATGGCAATTCTGATTATAAATTTCTTAGATTTCTGAACACATGGAAATTTCTCAGTGAGTTAATTCTGAGCAACAATTAATCATGAGGTAATTGAGAATTTAACCCAGGACGTTCATATCTACATCCCCCAGCCCTTTAAATTATTATTTTTTTAATATTGATACATCTTGCTAAATCACTAAGTTACCCAGGCTTCAGTTTGTTAATCTCCTGCTTCAGCTTCCCAGAGGGCAGGTATTACAAGGCATGCTCCACCATTCCTGGACATTTTTAGCAGACAAAATAACTGGTATAATTTTTTTCTCTTCTCAAAATCAGTAATAAAATATTTTTATTTTATTTCAATTTTCAGGGTTTGTTGTAAATGCTTCATGTTAAAATAACTCAGAATAAAACAAATCAACAAAATCAGCACTGTTAGGGTAACACTTAACCTGAGTCTAACATTCAATCCAAGGTCCTCAGAACAACCTCAGGGTGGCTAGGCCAGCCCAGGGTGCTCCCCACAGTGGCATGCTGAACTGCCCTCTGTGGGACTCTCCTTGCAGGGACTTGAAGCGGCAGAGAAAACCCTTGCCCTGGAGCATCTCCTCCAGTCCAAGTGCCTCTGAAGAGTTTTACTGCCCAGAATACTTCAAAAGAAAGTATCTTCAGATTTTCCTGAATTTCCTTGGAAAGATGTTTATTTTTCTCAGAATATCTTATAAAACTATATGGCTTTAAAAATATATCATTTAGCATGATATTTAACTGAGAGTGTTCTAATGAATTTGCAGCATCAAATCACACACTCTTTCTGCCTTTGTTCATCTTCACACAGCTTTTCGGGAAATATGTCCATTTCCTTCTTGGGGTGAAAAAAACCTTCAATTCTCTTTTTCTCTGTGTTCTGATTGTTTTCTTAAAGCACTTAAAGTTCTGATGACTGGAAAGTTGAGAGTTTCAAAGTCCACCTTTTAAAATTTATAGTGTGGCTGCTTGGATTTTGTAATAATATAGGAATTATTTGGGAGTTGATGGTGTAAAACAAATTACAGAATTGTAGCTGAGGGTTTATGAAAACCCCTGGTGTGGTGTAAAAAGATCACATTTCTCAGAAAGTAGGTGTCAGTTTCTGAAGTAAACCTCCTTGGGCATTAAAAAAGAGAGAGATGTAAGAGATTCAAAACTAGCATTTGTAATATTAAGGAGAAAATTCTACTACACTAATATGTAGAAGCATTTATTAGATAGCTTTAAAATATTTTGTTAAGTATTCTTTAAAACAATTCTCAGAGGTATATTACTAAGGCACATTTTCAGGCAATATAGACAAATAGTAAACTAAATGATTTTAGAGATCAGTGGTAAACATGTGTTGTGTATCCACACACAGAATACACAGAAACCCAAGAAGTGATTGTCAGATGATCTGGACACAGACTTTTAGAAAAGTTTACTCTACCAAGTTCTGAGGAATAGTGCTACAGAACGAGGACTCCGGTGATTTTCATAGATATGCTAGCCTACGCTAAAATCTCAGGAAGACTATTTCATGCATACTCAATCAGATGGCAGGAAATATTTTAAAATTTGGGTTTGAATTATATTGGTGCAAGTGAGAGCACTAGATTCTGGGTTCTCTAGTCAAGGTTTGGTGAGTCACATATTTCTTATGTGGCCCAGCTTTAAAACAAAAGTGGCAGCTCAATAAAATTTCTTTCTTAAGCTTCTTCAATTAGAAAACAAAAGTAAAATGTAGTTAGTGGTTGGACCAGAAGACAAATGGAGGCATTGGGGAAAAAAATATGTGATAAAATTAGGGTTCAAGCAAACTTAAAGACTTGACCAATAATGTTAAGTGAAATAAATCAGACACACAAGTTTAAATGTCTTATGGTTTCTCTTAAATGAGAAAATCAAAGTATAAAAAATTTAAAGAGAAAACCAAAAGATAGATAACAGGAAATAAGGAGATAATTTTTTTTTTTTGGCAAATGGGAATGGGCCAAGAGGTCCAGGGAGGGAGCAAAAGGGGCATAAAAAAGAAGTAAAAGGAAATAAAATGTATTATGTATGTGCATCAACTCTCCATTATGAATGCAATCATTATGTATTATAAACATGTACAATAAAAAGTTTTAAGACTTTGAAAAAATGTGTTTAAATAAAATCTGTGAGGCCCACATACTATGGATATGCATAAAGAAGCCAATTAGGTGGAGATGGAAAGTGAAGAACAAGGTGCCTGCTCGGGGAGACGTACCCAATGGTTGAGAGAGCCCATCATGCCAGAGGCAGCATTTCCTTCCCTTCTGTACTCATCCCAGAAGCCCCCTGAGTTCCTGCTGGGTTGTGTGGAAATATCTGGTTACTTTGAGGTCTCTTTGTCTTTGCATTAGAAGAAAAAAATCCCAAACCAATAAATTCTGGAGGCTTCTTGAATGAGTATCTTTGCCTTGAAACTCAAATCTTACAATCAGTGAACCCCAATAAACCTCATAATTCCCAGAAAATACTATTTGTAGCACAAGAACATTTTAACAAGAGCTGTAACAGTGTTAAAACACACACAAAGTTTTATTTTTTTGATTATTGGTTTTACTAAACATGGCTGTACAATTCCGATTACCGCTGGCTGTCACATAAAGATAAGGGCCATAGGAAAGTTCGTGAAGAGGAATATCTTTTGCCCATAACCTGGCTACCCACTTCTCCCTGCAGTGTGAAGAGGCTGGCAGGACTAGTTTTGAGTAAAGATGAAAGCTGTGAAGGCCATAGATAAAGTTTTGTTTTTTTATTTCCTACTGCTGGGTATTGAACCCAGGGCCTAACCACTGAGCTATATCCTCAGCGTTTTTGTAGTTTTTATTTTGAGACAGAGTCTCACTGAGTCAAGTTGCTCAAATTGGGCTCAACCTTGTGATCTTCCTGTCTCAGCCTCTCAGAATGGTGGAATTACTGAGGTGTGCCACCACGTCCAGCAAGTAGAAAATTTTTTGAAGGTCCTTGGAATGTGACATGAAAATTATTGTTGGCTTATAGAATTTCAGACTTCATGAGACCTTAGTGATCATCTTATCAACTTTGTTTCATAGAAAAGCCTGAAATCCGGAGGCCCGATGATGTCCCAAAGGACGATCGATAGGCAGGATGCCAGGGACTGAGCCCCGGTTGCTTGTTACAGTTCCCTGCCTTCTGATCCAGATTCTGTCCTCCATATCTAGACGGCAACTTCTCGGGGGGGGGGCCTCTCTTTAGAGCAGTTATCCCAGTGGCTCATGGGCAGGCTGGGGGAGGGTTGCATGGATCTTGGAATTCATCAAAAAATAATGTGCATGTTTACTGAATGCCCAGTAACCTGAGAACAATGAAGAAATGGGAAGGTAAAACATACCCTGTTCAGATTTGAACATTTAAAACTTTTATACCTTAGGAATTGGTGCACATCAACGTTCAGGATCCAGATAATAGTCTGGCTATGTAGAAATATATTGTGCTTATAATTATGAGTGTTTTGTTAAAGCTGTTAAAGAGTCATTTTAGACAGAAATCATGACCTATGAATCATGCCCATAAGATTAAACCCCTTGAATGTAAAGTGAGCACTTTAAACAAAGTCAAAATTAAGCCCTACTATTCAGTTTTATTTCTTTGCATTGCATGTGCCATGGGGTTGTTTTCTCTAAGATGGCTGAGTTTTAATTGACTTGTTACCTGTAGTAGATTTTTCCCATTGAGTAAAAAGTCCACAAATTTAGCTTGGAGGATTTGCCCAAGGCAAGGTGTTATAAGCATTCACAAATCACCACTTGTATCCTGTTTCCACCACCTTTGCCCCCATCCAAGTCTATGTAAATGGTCTCACTTGCCTTTTGCACAAAGATTCTATAAACTCACTACTGCCTAACTGTAGTTATCATAACACTGTGCTGAAAGAAGATGATAACATTGATGGGTCTCCCAACCTGAATAATATTTAAGCAAATATTTTAAAAATGTATATTGCAAAACTACACAATACTAGCTCCCATTTGCTGAGTGGCTGCTGGGTAGTAAGTATGGATTATCATTAATTTATTTAGGGTCTTTAGAATTATCCTAGGGATAACATCTGCTAGGTAGATTTTACAGATGGGTAGACTAAGATTCAGAGAACCCAGATGGTATATCTAGGAAGAGGCAGAACTAAAGTTTAAATTCAGGTGTGTTTTTCTTTAAAAGCTATGAATGCTTTTAACCAGTATGTTCCCCTGCCTCTCATACGACTGAGAGATTCTGGCGGTTGCAGTAACTTGCAATTCTACTTGACCCATTAAGATAGAATATATTGAAAAACACATGTGTAACAGAAGAACACAGCTGTCCATGGCTCAATAAATGGACAAACCCTTATTGATATGTACGCTCTGGATGGCATGGAGCTTCCTGCTGTAGCAGGTTCCAAGAAGAAGAGTCAGGCTGTGCCCTCAAGGACTGTATAATGTAGTTGGGGCAATATGATGTGCACATCAAGGGTAACTAACAACACTGGGCTTATATGATAATAGATGACAAGAAATACCTTCAGGGTAGGAAAGAATAATAAGATGGGAGGTTATTCCTTGCCCCAGGAGAACAGAGACTTGCAGTACAAACTATGCCAGAAAAATCTTTATGAAATTGGCTAATTTTATTTGAGCTGGAGATGATTTCTGGGCTCCTGGGTTGCTGACCCCATTCTGGCTCTAAAGTTAGACTTTTTATGAAAAAAAAATTCCTATCATCAGAAAGACAGTACTAAGTGCATCTGCTCTACCTTGTGCCACAGAGCTGTACTGATCAGACAGAACACTTATTTTGATCATAACCTAGACCTATTCTTGTTGGAGACTGAAATCTGGAAGAGTTTGGGATGTTGCATTCTTGGAATCAGAATAATAAGACTACAAAGTAATTCTTTATTCCCTAACTCCAGGAAAATGCATTTTAAAATTAAGGACAAGCTACCTAAAAATTTCTGCTCTGGCACCTTTTTGGGTGGTCTTCATGAGTTAGTAAAATGGCATTTAAACTAAGGACTCAAACCTCTAGCAATTAGTCGGCAGCGGCTAGTAATCTTTGTCTAGCTTCTCCTCCTGAAATGACCCATTGAGAAACAGAGCAGGCTACCATCACAGAGTGCTGGCTGTCTGCTTCCCCTTGTTGTGTCCTAAATATGTCACCTCAGCATGGCAGGCTGACATGCCTTGGCCCCACTGTCAGGCATGTTTGTAAAAACTACCCAAATCCTTGTTTTACATGCTCCACATCGTCTTCCCATGTCTGGCTGTATACTGTGGTGTCATCAATCAATGCCAAGCTGCATTCACCCAACTTCGTCAGCACTGTGTTTACCTTCATCTTAAATGTAGCTAGTGTGTTCCTGTTGCTGAAAGGGAGCCCCTAGGACATACAGAAAAGCTAAGTGTGGTCCAGGCTCCCTGTGCAGTCACATCCCATCCCTTTGGTTACCAGGGCCTCTTCATCACCATGCTCTGATTGCTTAGTAACATATCTACTTTCAGGATCATATCTTGCTTTTGATGATCTAGGCAGAACTTGGAAGAACACTACTCAAATTCCCACATGGGAATCCTCTTTGGGTACTTTGGTCAATCACCCTGGTCATTAGGAGCTTTAGAGAACCTATAACCATTTAATTATTGATGTCACAATAGATTCCAGCACCAAAGAAAATTGTGGTAAGCTCTGATCTCTCTTCAGAGGACAGAACACTAGTATAACACTGGTATAGCTAGGAGGAGAAATTGGTAATAGTGTGTGAGTACCTTGTTTTTGTCCAAATATGGAAACACCAGTTTGTCCTGATTTCTGTGTCTGAAAGATGACACAAAGGATACATTTGACTTTGTGTACCTGCCAAGGACTGACTCCTGTCTGTTATTGCCAGGTGAGTGGTTGCTTAATTATTTAAAGGAAGTGTTTGTGAAGATGCCCTAGATGTTAATTCATTTGATGTTACCTCTGTGGGAAATTGTGATAGATGAAGAAAGCTTTGAATATACATGAGAGCTGCTTCTGATCCATTGTCTGATTTTCTTTTCTAAGGTCCTTAAAGAGAAAGATAGGTCTCCTTGTTTACTTTTTCATCATCCACAAAATATTCTACAATGGAAGTTGATCTGAGATGCATTGTAGAATCTTGAGGTTCACCAAAGTATCAAATATAGGCACCTTTCTCTCTTTTATGGATGTATTGTCCTACAGAACTACCCTTTGCTTCTTTGAATTTTTGTTCCTTTGAGCAGCCCTTTACAGTAACATCAGAAATTACCTTCTCTTTTTGCTTTTCTGCACCCTCTGTTTAAGCCAATCAGTATTGTGAACATATATTTGCCTGAAGTCTAACATGCTAGTTATTATGTGAAGTGAATTTAAAAACTTATGTTCCAGAAAAAGGTCCCTAGTCATAGTAGCCAGCTTTGTTTTTGTTGATTATTTTACTCTCTGAGAGTCTCCTTGCTAAAGCAATGGAAAGCCATGTGGGCTACTCCTTCTATTCTCTCCTATGAACTTATTCCTGGATTTCCCTACTGGCCAATTTTCTGTGCTCCTCATTTCTTGACCTTGGCTGTGAAACATCTTAGTTCTTGACCTGAACACAGCCAGTAATCAATTAGTAGAGCCAGAAGGGTATCACTGAGGTGGAATTTCCCAGCTGCTACTAAAAGCATGCAGAGGCCGGTAGTTATTCAGATTTTCCCCACTCTAGTGTATATTACAGAGTTAGAGATGGGTGGACCAGGAGGACTAAAGTCATAAGGGACTATTGACACTGAGTAAGCTACTTCTCTCAGTTTAAGTAGCAGTTCAGCCTCAAACCAGAGACATGAATCTCTGCTCTAGGTATGGAAGCTGGAGCTGAGTAGATAATTGATGGAAATGCTGAGCCTTGATGACAATTCTACAAAATTCACTCTATGTCCAGTAATCCACAAAGACAAATTTCTTTGGGGAAAAGATGTTGGCATTCTCAAATGGAACAACATTATCACAGCCTTTTTTCTCTGCAAGATTTGCTTTTACCGATTAAAGAAGAAAAGGTAAAGAGTTAGAGGACCTTGGCAAATTTCCCTGAGGTAGAAAATTTATCCTTACCTGAAGGTGAAAGAAAGTGTGAATAGTGCCTTCAAGGCAGTTCAAGAAGTATTCATTAATCAACAAGTATTTATTTAGCATTATTTTCAGAATTGTGCCCAGGGCTCTGGTAGAATAATATAAGAAGTGTAAAATAGAATCCATCCCCTCAAAAAATTTATGCTCTAATTGGACAGAGAAGAAATAATAAGAAGCAGTTTAGAATAAATGCTAAATCATATGTTTCAGGACTGTAAGAATGAGGAAGCGTGTCGAGGAGACCTGCAATAGTCAGGGAAACCTTTCCCACAGTGACAGAGCTTGAAATGAATCTTGAAAGGTGGGTTAAATATAGTTAAAATGACCCTCACTTTAATTAATTCACAGAATTAATTAATTCTGATGGTGAGGAATGTGACCTAGGATACAGCACTATTGCCACTCTTGTCTTTAATTACAAAGAGAAAGAATTAACCTATACCATGAAAGCATTTCAAATGCATGGCCAACTTTGAAACAATTTATAGACATGCCACTTAAGTAGTGGGCTTTCACCTAATTGACCTCATTTCTCCTTTATACTTTTTTTTCGTGGAGGCATTGTATCCTTTTAAAGTTTTTGAACTCTAACTTTGCATTAATTTATTTTGCACCATATGCAGATTTCTTAGACGTAGATTAGAGTTGAGCCTGAGGACTTAGACTAAGGACTTTTTCCACATCTTATCATCCAGAAATGAGTTACCCAGCCCACTGCACGTCTGAATAAATCAAAAGGGAGCCACCTCTTGTTTCCTAGGTGACAGGCAAATGGCATTGACCCTATGCAGTGAGTGTACTTTGCAGCAGGATACAAGCTGCCACTTCCTTCACATCTCTTCATATGCCCTGGAAAAACTTCTTTGCCATTATTCTGTGTCATCTTGAATTAATCTACAGTTGCGAAAAGGAGCAATTCTACCCCTCCCCTATTACCATTCATTTAGCCCTACCACATCCACACACAATGGCTTTAAAAGTTCAGGAACAGCCTTTAATTTGTTGGGTACATAATGATAATAATATTAACACATTTATGAAACATTTTAAAATTCCTTTTTGTATTCAGTTTATCTACCAGTTCTATAAACAAATAAAGAAATAGAAGATTGTTAAAAACAACTCTCCCACACATAAAAATGCTTGTTTTCTTTATAAAAAAGAATATAAAGGAATTTTTTAAAGAAAAGAAATGCTTTTAGAAGCATTTATAAAATGCTTCAAGAAATGCTTTTTTCATTATATAGAATTCATACTGGATAATTGTGGAAAAATGTGTAAAACACATATAAACCCATACATACTACATTTGGAAAGAAGGAACAAATATGGATGAAAAAATCTAAGACCTGCAGAGGTTAAGACATGTCCAAGGTCATATTTCTTGATAAATGACAAGATTGGGCTCAAGCTTAGATTGCCAGAGGCCAAATTCTTTGCCACTGGGGCACCCAGGATGTTACTGTAAGAGCTTTACCACCCTTGATATTCAGAGGGGTATATAATTTTATCAATACAATACAAAGGTTAATGGGATTGTCTCCTTCCAACTCCATCATAGTAAACGCAGTCTTTACAGCAACGTTAAAAAAAAAATGACCTCTCTCTGGTTTATGCTGATCATTAACTAAGATTATCCTCACACTAGAGATTTACTATACCAAAGAGCACTGACATCACTAACTGCTATTAAGTACATGATACTTATACTCCATAAAGTGGACCAAAATACCTTTGTCAGCAATGTAGGGAAAATAGACGTGGCCAGAGGCATCATCCACAGAAAATAGAGCCATAGTCAGTGGAATATGTCCACCAGGTTGTGAGGCACTCTGGTCATATCCAACTGATGCAAAT
Source organism: Heterocephalus glaber (assembly GCF_053883595.1). Taxonomy (NCBI): domain Eukaryota; kingdom Metazoa; phylum Chordata; class Mammalia; order Rodentia; family Bathyergidae; genus Heterocephalus; species Heterocephalus glaber. The sequence goes on along the minus strand of NW_028258161.1, from coordinate 349,465 downwards.
CTCCAAAAGGACCAGAAAGTCTAAAGAGCTGACAGAGATTAATTCTTCGCTAATTTCAGCAGGTTATGTAGAGGATCAGAGCCCTCCATCTTGGGGGGTGGGCAGAAACATTGAATCAGTATGACTTCAAATTTAAAATGTCAAATGATTAACATAGTGTTACTGAAAGTTATGGTTTCAATCTAGACTGTCTCCCAAAAGCTCGTGTGCTCGGAGGTGGGGTGTTTTGGGGAGAGGGGTGATTAGATTATAAGTGTGCTATGCTCATCAGTGGATTCATTCACTGAGGAGATAAGACTTAAATGAGCTGTTAGGAGGTGGGGCCTGGTTGGAGGCATCACCTGGAAGAGTGTATTTTTCTCTTCAGGTCCTCTCTTCTATCTGCACTTCCTGCCTGCCATGGGTTGAACACATTTTTCTTAGCCATGACTTCTCCGCCATCTTGTTTCTGCCATGGAACCAGCTGACCAGGAACTGAAACTGTGAGCCAAAATAAACCTCTCCTCCTTTAAGTTGTAAGTGCTGGGTCTTGTGTCCCAGAGGTGGGAAGTGATTAAGACACCAAGCAACCAGCAAGGAAAAATGAGCAGGAAAGAGAAAGGGAGATTTTTTTCATAGGCACTTCCAATTTGAGTTTCTCAATAAGAATTCTTACAGAAGATATTAGGCAACGGTATGCAATAAATGTTAATACATTAAGCATTTATTTGTGGCTTGTTACTTTGGAGACATCCAAGTAATCTCTAGGGACTCTGAGATGACAGATGCAGCTGTTTTCAAGGAGCAACCACTCTAGTAGCAAAGACAGACAACAGGTAAGTGACCAGAATATGTAGCACCAAGGACTCTAATAGAGGATGTTGTGGGGACTCAGCTCCATGTCCTCCATAGCTATCCCCACTGTGGGGCAGGCTGGAGGCATCACGATAAAGGACAGTCTCTTGAAATGGCCTTTTAGAGCTGCTATTTGGAATTCTAGCCAAGGACCACAGATACAGGCTGCTGCTATCCTCCCAAACTAACCAAGTGTGGTGAAGTGTCTACTTTGTGTCCAAAGAGCATGGCCTCTAAGAATAGGAAGGTTACTGGAGGTCGGAGTGCCCCCACTGCGGGGAGGGTTGGCCATTTAGAAAGAGAAGAAGGCCTTGCTTTGATCATTATAAAAGCAGACAATAGTGAAATATCAACACCAAGATTCCATTTTAGCATATCAAACTTACTAATTTCATTAAAGTAGAATTCATTTGTATAAATGATTTTACATTAAATAAGCATGATAGACATTTTGTTTCCTTTTATACCAAAAATCACTCAAATAGCACCATGAGATTTCAAAACAGCATGGACTGATTTAAGAAATTAAAATATTTTTACCCACTGCTCCTGGTCCAGAGGAAGGGGATTCCCAGCCACCATCCCTCCCACTGCTCCCAGCCCAGAGGAAAGGGCTTTTGGGCTACCTTCTGTCCCACCACTGCCGACCCAGAGGAAGGGGCTTCTGGGCCACCATCCCTACCACCACTCCCAGCCACTGTCCCACCCCTCCCAGCTCAGAGGAGGTGAGCCACGCAGGCACCAATAGCACCACCCCTGCTCCCCCCAGTCAAAATGAGAAAACATGTAAATAAGTCTCAAAACCAGACTTTCAGAACACCTATAGCAACCCCAAAGAGAAATAAGATGGAACACTCTGATGCTCAACAACCTGGACCCACGGAACTGGCAACGAAAGAAGATCTGGAAAAAATGAAATCAGAAATAATTTCTCAGATAACAGGAGAAATTGTGCTCCTAGTGCAAGACATGATTAATAAATCTAGAGAGGAGCTCAGGAACATGATGGAAGCCCAACATGGGAAATAAATGAAATCCATAAAACAGATGCAGATTTCCAGGACATGAAAAACTCCATTGAAAGTCTACACAGCAGAATGAGCCCATGTGAGGACAGAATTTCAGATATAGAAGATAAGATTGCAATCAATGACCAGGAAAAGAAAAAATTGGTTCAAAATTACAAGGGAACATGAGAAATCAATCCAGCACCAGCTAGATGATGCAAAGAAGAATAACGTAAGACTGATTGGAGTCAATGAAGAAACAGGAGAGAGTGCAGATGACATAAAAAAACTTCACAGAAGTAATGGCAGAAAACTTTCCAAGGAAAGGAAAAGAACTTGACATACAGATAAGTGAGGCATATAGGACTCCAAAGAGCCTTGATCAAAAAAATCTACACATAGGCATATAATTGTTAAGATTCCAGAAACTCAACAGAAGAACAAAATTCTACAAGCAGTTAGAGAAAAGAAACAAATCACATACAAAGGAAAGCCCATTAGAATCACAGCAGACTTCTCAACACAAACCATCAAGGCAAGAAGAGCTTGGAGTGACATATTCCAAGCCCTAAAAGAAAACAGCCTCCAACCCAGATTGATGTACCCTGCAAAACTATCTTTCAAAATGGATGGAGAAATAAGATACTTTCATGACAAAGAGCACCTTAGGAACTTCGTGAATACCAAATCAGCACTCCAAAAACTTTTACACAATATCCTAGGAAAAGACAATGAGGATCACAACCCCAGGAAGCAAAGCAGAATGAACCCATCTGGCATGACAAGAAATTAAATGTAAAGAGGGAGAACCCAACAAAAAGAAAAAGTCATGGCAATGACAAGTCAATACGTTTCAGTTATAACCATCAACGTTAATGGTCTCAATTCACCAATCAAAAGAAATAGACTGGCAGAATGGGTCAAGAAGCAAAATCCAACAATATGCTGCATACAAGAAACATACTTAATTCAAAAGGAAACTCATAGACTGAAAGTTAAAGGGTGGAAAACAATACTCCATGAGACGGGAACCCGAAAAAAAGCAGGAGTAGCTATCCTCTTTGCAGATCAAGTGGATTTCAAACCAACACTGATTAAGAGAGACAAAGAAGGACACTACATCCTTGTAAAGGGAACAATCCAAGAGGAAGTGATGACAATCATAAATATCTATGCACCAAACACTAGTGCACCCAACTATATAAAACAAATACTAACAGACATGAAAAGTCATATATGCACTAATACAATTGTAATGGGGGACCTCAACACCCCACTATCACAAATAGATAGATCAACTAGACAAAAAATAAGTAATGAAATACTAGAACTCAATTGAACTCTTGAACAAATGAACTTAACAGATGTTTACAGAGTCGTCCACCCCACAAAATCAGAATACACATTCTTCTCAGCTGCACATGGATCATTCTCCAAAATAGACCACATACTTACACATAGAACATGTGTAAGCAAGTGCAAAAGAATTGAAGTTCTCCCCTGTATATTATTGGACCATAGTGCGATGAAATTGGAGATCCATAGCAAAAGAAACTCAAAAAATTTCATAAACACGTGGAAATTGAACAACACACTTCTGAATAACCAGTGGGTCACAGAGGAAATTAAAGAAAAAAACAGACATTTCCTTCAATTAAATGACAATGACAATACAACATATCGGAATCTATGGGACACAATGAAAGCAGTCTTATGAGGGAAATTCATAGCAGTGAATACGCATATTAGGAAAACAGAATGAGCCCAATTAAACAACCTGATGCTGAACCTCAAGCTTCTAGAAAAAGAAGAGCACAACAACCCCAGAGCTCATACAAGGGAGGAAATTATAAAGATCAGAGGAGAAATCAATGCAATGGAGACTAAGAGAATGATACAAAAAAATCAATGAAGCCAAGAGTTGGTTCTTCGAAAGAATCAACAAAATTGACAAACCCTTAGTCAACCTTATCAGAAAAAGGAAAGAAAAGGCCCAAATCCATGCAGTTAGGTGTGAAAAGGGTAAAACTACAACAGACACAGCAGAAATCCAGAGGATCATCAATGCCTACTTCCAGAACCTATACACCAATAAGATGGACAACACAGAAGAAATGAACAAATTCCTAGATACATATGAATTAAAAAGTTGAACAAAGAAGACCTAAAAATTCTGAACAACCCAATATCAGTGAATGAAATTGAAAATGTAATTAAAAACTTATCAACTAAGAAAAGGCCAGGGCCTGATGGCTTCACTGCTGAATTCTACAAGACATTTAGAGAGGAACTACTGCCACTACTGTTTAAACTCTTCAATGAAATTGAAAGGGAAGCAATACTCCCAAATTCATTCCTGGAAGCAACCATCACCTTCATCCCCAAAGCAGACAAAGATCCAACCAAAAAGGAGAACTATAGGCCAATCTCACTAAAGAACATAGATGCAAAAATCCTTAATAAGATACTGGCAAATAGAATGCAGAAGTTCATCAAGAAGATCATACACCCTGACCAAGTGAGTTTCATCCCAGGGATGCAGAGATGGTTCAACATATGCAAATCAATCAATGTAATGCCCTATATCAATAGAGCCAAGGACAAAAACCATATGATTATCTCCATAGATGCAGAAAAAGCATTTGACAAAATCCAACATGCATTTATGATAAAAACCCTACAAAAAATTGGAAGAGATGGTCTCTACCTCAAACTGCTAGAAGCCATCTATGAAATACCAACAGCCAATATCATGCTAAGTGGTCAAAAACTGAAATCCTTCACACTAAAATCAGGAACAAGATAAGGATGTCCATTATCACCGCTCCTGTTTAATATAGTTCTGGAAACATTAGCCACGGCAATTAGACAAGAGAAAGAAATAAAAGAAATAAAGGTAGGAAATGAAGAAGCCAAATTGTCATTATTTGCAGATGATAGGATACTGTATATAGAAGACCCCAAGAACTCCACCAAAAGTCTTCTAGACTTAATAACCAAATTCAGTCAAGTAGCTGGTTACAAGGTCAACACACAAAAACCAATAACTTTCCTCTCCATGAATGACAGACTCACTGAGAGAGAAATAGGGCAAATAATTCCTTTCAAAATAGCATCCAAAACACTGAAATACCTAGGAATCAACCTAACAAAAGAAATCAAAGACCTCTTCTCTGAAAACTATGGCACTCTGAAAAGAGAGATTGAAGATGATATCAGAAAATGGACAGACATCCCCTGCTCCTGGGTAGGAAGGACCAATATAGTGAAAATGGCCATACTTCCAAAACTGCTATATAGATTCAGTGCAATTCCAATTGATATCCCAGCAGCATACTTCACGGACCTTGAGAAAACAATTCAAAAATTCATTTGGAACAAGAAGAGACCTAGAATAGCGAAAGCAATTCTAGGTAACAGAGACATGGCAGGGGGTATCACAATCCCCAACCTGCAACTATACCGTGATGAAATCAGCATGGTACTGGCAAAGAAACAGACCTGAGGACCAGTGGAACAGATTAGAAGATGCAGAAACAATGCCCGACACACTCAGCCATCTCATCTTCGATAAAGGAGCCAAACACCCTCACTGGAGGAAAGATAGTCTCTTCAATAAATGGTGCTGGAAAAATTGGGCTTCAACTTCCCAAAGATTAAAACTAGACCTATATCTGTTGCCATGAACTAAACTAAAATCAAAATGGATTAAAGATCTAAATATTAAAATAGAACGCTGAACCAGTTGGAACCAGTTCTACCTAACATGGTAGAACTCTTGAAGACATCGGTGTAGGAAAAGATTTTATGGACAAAACCTCAGTTGCCTGTGAACTAGCACAAACAATCAACAAGTGAGATCTCTTCTTATTAAAAAGCTTCTGCACAGCAAGAGAAACCACCAGCAGTGTGAAGAGACAACCCACAATGTGGGAAAAAATCTTCACCTGCTCTTCGTCAGACAAAGGTCTACTATCTTGAATCTATAAAGAACTTAAAAAGATCAGATCTCCCGAACTTAAAGACCCAGTCAGCAAATGGGCATCTGAAATGAACAGACATTTCTCAGACAAAGAAGTAGAAATAGCAAATAAACACATGAAAAAATGTTCAACATCACTGGTCATTCGAGAGATGCAAATGAAAACAACGCTGAGATTCTACCTCACTTCAGAAAGAATGGCTGCTATCATGAAATCAACCAATAACCAATGCTGGTGGGGCTGTGAGGAAAGAGGAACCCTGCTCCACTGCTGGTGGGAGTGTAGACTGATGCAAGCACTGTGGAAATCAGTGAGGAGATACCTCAAAGAGCTAAGATTGGAAGTCCCATTTGACCCCACTATTCCCCTTCTGGGGATCTTCCCCAAAGAATTAAAAGAATCATACCACAGTGATATATGTGCACCCATGTTCATAGCAGCACAGTTTGTGATAGCTAAAGCTTGGAAACAGCCCAAATGCCCATCAACTGGAGACTGGATAAAGAAAATGTGGGTTTTTAAAAATAAAATGGAGCACTACTCAGCCATAAAAAATGAGAAATTAGAGACATTTATAGCTCAGTGGATGCACTTTGAGACGATACTCTTAACTGAAATAAATAGGACACACATGTATAAATACCAAATAGTTTCTCTGGTGTGAGAAACTGAAAGTGTAAATAAGGACTAAAATGTATAATAGGTAATGTGAAATAGGAAGAAAAGGGGCAAAGGGGAAGGAAGTGGGAGGGGTAGGGGAAAGGAAAGAAAGCAATGGAATTAATATGAGCAAATGGAAAAATAGGAACAAAATCTTTGTAAATAGGGAGGACTGGGGGGTTGAAGGGAGGGCTGGGCAAGGGTGAAAAATAAGAACCAAGAGAGACTATGTAAAGGTGAAAATTTCCAATGATGAATGTCATTATATTGTATACCTAAAATGTACCAATTATTAGAATGAATAACTGATAATGCAAAATAGGAAGAAAAGGTCCCAAGGGGTAGGGGTAGTGGGAGGGGCAGGGGAAAGGAAAGAAGGAAAAGGAAAAATGATGAGAAATCGAAAAAATGGAAATAAAGTCTTTGTAAATAGGGAAGGGTGGAAGGGGGTGAAGGGAGGGCTAAGAATGGGGAAAAAATAAGAACCAAGATGCATCATGTAAAAGTACAAGTTCCCAATGAGAAATGTCATTGTGTTGTATACCTAAAATCTACCAATAAAATAATTTAAGAAAAAAAATTATAATTTTTGGCTTATTATAATGGGTAAACCACTATTATAATTACTAGTCAAGCCTACATTTTTGTATTCATAAGGCTCTTATAGACACTGACAATATCAAATCTTTGTCAAATATGAAGAGCGGAAAGAAAGAGGATGAAAAAAGGAATTGAAATGTGTAAAAAACTTTTTTTTAAAGTTGCAAAGATGGTACAAGAAATACAGATTCCTCAACTGCCAATATTTTATGATATTTCCTCCATTAAAACACATATGTTTTCTATATCCATACACATATTTCAAGATACAAGTTTTTTTGAGTTCTCATTCAAGATCTAGTTAGGATAGAGGACTATACAGTAATTTAAGGAGGAAATGTTTAAAATAAAGAATTACAATCATAACAGGATAGTAGAAATGGGGATTTTACTAGTAAAAAGTAAAGAGAACTCTAAGCATTACTGGAATAGTAGATGCAAGGAGCCGCCACTGCTGATCAAAATATATGATATGTGTTTAAATAAAAGAAGAATTTATTACAGTGAAGGACACATTGCCACTAATCTTCAAAATTCTCCTCCTCACTTCAAACACACTTATCCCATCATTCTTGGCATTTTCTGAAGCTGTTCTGGAAGTTCTCTTTTGTGAGTGTCTTTATGAAATGTGATTAAAAAAATACAGTGAATTCTGCAAAATGCCTTCCAACAGAATGATATGCTTGTAAAAATGTTATGGTGTATTCTCAACCACCTTATTCACCAAATCAAGTGCAGGGCAACTTCCATCTCTTCTCTAAAGTCCAAATGATCAAAAGAAGGGAAACATTTTGAAACAATTCAGGACATTGAGTCAGCTATGACAGAGCATCTAAAGATATTCACAATAGAGACGTCCAGAACTGCTTCAGTAAGGGGCAAGAACGATGGGATAAGTATGGTTAAAGCAAGGGAGATCATTTTGAGAAGGATTAAGGACAATGTGTCTCTGAGTGTAGTAAGTCTTTAAGAATGGGAACATTCACTGTATTTCTTTTATCGCATCTGAGCTAGTGTTTTCAGAGAAACAATAGCTGAGATCCAGATCTCAGGGAAGAGGGCTTGGCCCGAGCTCACTGAATGGTAGATAAAGCAATGTGGTGCTGCCCCAGTAAAGCTTTCTAAGAATTTACCTACTGTGCCAGGTAAAGTTGTTCACAGGGAGGCCTATCCCTGGAGGCACTGTACATCAAAACCATCTGAGGGGATGGCACATGGACCCTGTTGGCCACCAGACACTACAGAAACCAGGTGCTGCAGTGCCGTGCTGAGCACCAGGGAAGGTGCGCATACTGCAGGAGCCAGGCAGTGACAAAGCCACCTGTTCTGCAGGTTCCTGCCAAGGAAGCAACCTGGAACTCAGAGACAAAGCCTCTTCCTGCTGCTATTGCTTTCCTTTTCTCTTTCCTCATAAGGCCTGTTTCCATTTAGCAAAGAAAAATTTAAAGACCCGGACCCACTTCTACAGAACATTTAATAAAAGATGAATTTGGAGATGATCAATAATAAATTGATGACTGGCTCCATCGTTTTAATTCATTTTCTTAACCATCTGAGAGCAAGTTATAGGCACAGTGACCTATCCTGCCAAAACAGTGTAATAGTTACACCCTCCAAACAAGGACACTGGCATCTGTAACCACAATGCAACTTCCCAAATGAAGAAATCAACGTTGATACACAACCACTTCAGTGAAGTCGTTTTCTTTTCTGTTTGCCAGGATATGCTTCGCATTCACATCTCTTTTCAGTGTGGATTAGTTCTTCAGTTTTTGTACACATTTCATGACTTTGAAGGTCTTAACAGTTTACAGGCATTTTATTAGGTGAAGTGTCCTTCCATTGAGGCCTCATGGCTAGATGTAGGTCACACAGAGTGGGCATGACTGTGAAGTAATCCTCTCAGTGTCTCCTATTAGGATGCCCATGCTCATGACCTGCCCCTGCATTGGTGAAATTAAACCTGATCACCTGATGCTGCCATTTTGTCCTCCACAAAATCAACATTTACCTTTTCAATGGTATGCATTTATGAGAAAATATTCTGACACTATATGAGTACATTTTCCTTATTAAACATCTACTCGCCAATATTAGTAATTGGAGATATTGTCTTTCTGGCTTCATGTTTATCGTTTTAACTCTCATTATTCTTTCTTCATGAGTTGCTATTTTATTGTAAATCAAATCTTATGTATATCCTTTCTTTCTCTCTCCCTTTCTCCCTCCTTTCTTTTCTCCTTTTATTCCTTCTTTTATTTATCTATTTATTTGTTTATATGTGTACAGGCTTATCATTCATAATTAGTCTAGTTTATTTAGTACATATCTATTATTCTTTAATAATCAAATTGTTCCAAAATTGGCAAGTTTTCCTTTAAGATATTTCTATGTATTTTAAACATACCTGCCTCATTTTTTGATCACTTCCTTGATTTCTAAAACATCAGAATATTTATGCTTTCCTTTCTATAGATTTTACATCCCTTATTTCTTAAAAAAGCACTGTTTCTTGTAATTAAAAACTAAGATCTTGGTGCTAAGTGGTCTTATTGATACTGAAATGTCATTGCTTATCTGTACACAGAAAGATAGCATGAGAATAAATGTGTATTTGTGATAAAAAATAAAAGTGTACTTGAGTACACATAGGCACAAAACATATACACACATATAACTATGAGATGTGATACAAAGTGCAGTGTTTAAATAAAAAATTAAAATAAAAAACATATTGTTGTTAATTTCCCTCAAAATATGGCCCTTTGTTTCAAACGCACTCATCCCTTTGTTTTTGGTACTAAGCAGTTCTGGAAGTCCTTGTATCTTCAGTTGCACTTTCATGGCTGAATCAATGTCTGGAATCTATTCAAAACATCTTCATAGTTATTTTGACTTTGTAGAAGAGCTGGAAGTTGCACAGTACCAGATCCAGTGAATAAAGTGCACGAAGCCACACCATAATGTTTTCGTGAGCCTTCTTTCCAGTGGATGACAGGCAGCAGCAGCATTCACTATAGTTTTGATCATGCCTTGTGAAGAATCTTATGGAAGAAGACTTCCAGAACTGCTTCAGAAAGTGGCAATACCAACAGGATAAGTGTACACAAAGTGAAGAAGAATATTTCAAAAGAGATTAATGGTGATGTGTCTTTTATTGAAATGATTTTTTAAAAATTTTAACATTCACTGTATATTTTGATCAGTCCTTGTATGTGCACAAATCTATGTTCTATATCTCAGCCCATTTATTTATTCTAGAAATTATGTTCTTATAAGTAACTCTATTATCCAATTAAACACTTCAAAGATATTTCTAGCTTTCCCATTTTTCATGTTTGTAAATGTATTTTGGGGTCAGTGAAACTTGACTCCTACTTGCTTCAAGATATTTACTTACCGAGTCATCCCCTTCAGGTAATTAACTTCTCAATCATTTCAGCTACATCCTGGGTCTCAGTCCCAGTACCATTTCCTCTGTTTCATTGCTTCCTTCACCCTGGATTCAGCTCTGGCCCACTGAGGCCTTAATTCATAGCCATACTCTTACCTTGAGAGGGAGGACAGAAGAATGAAAGAAGAGGGGGAAATGAATATTTCAACACAGTAAAAGTTGAAGAGAAAATACACAGAAACTATTAGGAGTCCAAAACTCCATTATTTTGGATTTTAACATCTACACCTACCATTGTTAAAAGCTTGAAAATGGTAGCAAAGTGAAATTTATCTCCAATTTTTATTTACAGTCTAAATTTATAAATGTTTGTTTCAATAAACAAATTTCTTACAATTTCTTTGAAAAATGTTCCACCATAGTTCAGTTATTTTGAAGATTCAATTGCTTCCTTAAATCACTTTTTATTTGCATATTTCAGAGTCAATTTATTATCATTTTTGATTCTTAAATATTCATAATTCAACTATCAAATCTACACCAAGAGCATAGTACAACAGTAATACATGTAGTCATCCTGTGAATACTAAAACTATAAGCCTTTTGTAACTATAGTACTGAAACTATAATTCCAACTGTATAGACTTTGTGAATGAAAACAAATCTTAGTGCTCCTCAGACATAAAATATTACCAGCAATGTTCAATAATCTGTAAAAGAACAGATTAACATACAAAAAGGGTTTACTAATTTCAGAGGCAATCATTGAAAAGCCACTTCTTCAGAAGAAAGAACAACAGAATAAAAGTTCTGTGGAATATTGCAATAAGCAAGTCATTTATTTAGTGCAATACTACTCCCTAGAGAGTTTTCTTTGTTATCTCATGAATGAATTTTTACTTCTCAGAGATAGAGGATGAAAATTTCAGTTATTACTCTTCTTTTATAGAAAAGCAAACTGAAACATGGTAGGACTTACTATGATTGTCCAGAAAATTTATGGAGGAGGAAATATTCCCCCCAGGTCATTTTTTAGCATATTCTCTGTTTTGCATGCTGTGATCCTTCCACTGACTTTGTGAAAAAAAAAAGCACATCTGATCTTTCTGCAACTTCCATTCTGCTCAAGGGAGAATAATTGTAGACACTGTTATATTGCATATTGAAATCGAACATTTGTGTATTGCACACACCACAAAACTATAACAAGTATACATGATTCTATTTTGTTTCAGAGCTCTGCTTCATGACCAGCCTCCTGAGAATTGAGGTGTGGTCCTGTGACTGTATTCTGGACAACACAACAGGAGTGGAAGTAATGCTACCACTTGCATGCGGGAATCATAACATCTACATCTTGCCCAATACTTCCTTTTTCCTCAAGCACATGTAGTTGATTTAGGGAAGCATGCCACACTTCTCCGATATGACAGAACCACTAAGAAGATAAGCTAATAAACTAATATGTTTAGATTTGAGGTTTGATTGTCTAGTATCTCATGTTACATACCTGACTAGTATGTATAAGGACAGATACTTCGTATTGATTTTTAAAGTGAAGCAGTTAACTTCAACTTGTACTTGGGCTTGCTCTTTGCTGCTCATCCTTATGAACATCTGGGTACTGGTGTATGCTCTGTCTGTGAAATTTCCAATAAAGAAGTTTGAGAAACTTTAGTTTACAATCACTGATAGATTCAGAGAATGTCCAAGAAAAAGCAAGTCTTTTCTAATAATTTATTAGATATGTGAACTCTGTATGTTTCGTATCAATTAGTGGGGAGAAAATGAGATTAACATGTGAAAATGGATTCTTCTGAATAAATATTCATTCCTTGAAATGTTTTTTCCTGGCATACTGTTACTCATTAAAGTATAGCTCCATCATCCCTCTTGATTTCAATGTCCATATTGGTCTTTTTTCTAATGCTCTGGATTTTCAGTTTTGAGCCTTCCTCTCTTTCAATGATGTTACCCTTTCTTTTCTACAAGATAGTAACTTCCTTGATCAGGTCCTACATCTTGTCATTCTTGATAATTATAACATCTCCAGGGTTTCGGTGTGACTTACTTCCTTCTTTGACCATTGTTTTCTATCTTTCCAGCATGTGTGCACTTCCCCTCACTGTGTTCCTCTTTCTCTCTCAACACAAGTCTTATAAGAATTACACACAATTGGAATTTGTAATCCTTTGACACTAACGCATTTTCATGTTCTCTTCCAGTTCTTATAATCCTTCTTACCTTCTTACCTGGCTCTAATTCTCTAGTCAATCATTAGAATCACTCCTTTGAATATGCCTTTAGTTCCCTTGTACTTATCTTGCTTTATTGTACTTCTTTGGATAAACCACAGCTCTGAATAGCTCATTGTAGTTACACTGTGCCTGCACACTTGGAATTGAAATGGCTACAGGAAAACATGCAACAGTGTGAATTGGATTCACTTTAAAATCATTATTGCTAACTTCAAGTGGGTTTCTAAAAGTTATACAGTAATCATATTTTCCATATCTACTCACTTTTAAATTTTTAATCCACTATTTTATGCTTTCTTCTTACTCCTAAAATCTCTAATACCTTCTACTCATTTCACTTTTAGTTGAAGACTTTGTTTTTTTAATTTTATTCTGAAAATCCTCCTTGATCAATTACTACCACAATTACATTTTTACCAGCACCCAAACTATGAGTCCTTACCTCCCAAAACTATCTGTGTTCCTGTCTAAGGGCATTCTTCTTTTCATCAGCTCTATTCAATCTAGAGTATGTTGCTATTTGTCACTTATTTTTTAAAAATCCCAAAAACAGTAAAAAATATTGGATAGCCTTTGTACCCTACTCTTCATATTCCACTTAAATGCCCCCTTCTCCTCTCTCTTTTGAGACAGGCTGGCCTATGTAGCTCAGGGTGGCCTCAAATTCACGATGCACCTGAGGCTGGCCTTGAACTTGTGATCCTCCTGCTCTATGTCATCCTTCAGAATAGTGGGATTAAAGCCATGTGCTACTATGCCATGCTTCTCTCCTAGAGATAACACTCTCTAAAGGGCTGTACAGTTTGCTGTCTCCAATATGAGGGTTCTTATTTTCTCTTGAACCAGATACTGATGGCTTGCTCATTTTCCTCGGGTCTTTTTATTTTTGCTCTCAGCATTTCCTACTTTCATTCTCTGGTTTATTTATCTCTGAAGTGGTAGTCTGTTTTACATTATATACTTGACTTCTTTATCATGTACACATTTTTCTTCCCTGCAAAATATTATGCTCAGTAACAGCAGGGACTCTTGTATTTCTTTTTCCCTTTTTTTTAGTAGTAAATGTTTGTAATACATAATAAATATATTTGTCATGGGCTAATTGGTACATATTATATTGCGGTCCTGTTTAGTTCTCTTCCTTCACTTCTCCCTCTAATCTCACTCTATTCCCACACCTCCTTCCCACCTCCACATAGTCTATCTTTCTATTTCTTATCTTCTATCTTTAGGGCAAGGACTTTTGTTGGGTTTTTTACTGTTCTGTTTCTAACAACAGTGATAGGCAGAGTAGGCTTTCAATCAATATTAAATACATGAGTAAATGAAATAGAGTGGCAAAAATTGTGCAGCTATACCTTTCAGTTCATGTATGATTTAGGTTTCAGGTCCTGACCTCGTGTAATGCCACAAAAGACCAACCGAGATCACTGTGAGTTATCCTGGAAAGCCCGCAGTGTTGTGTTATCATTTCCTCTTGGGTTCCCAAGATGACCCCCCTGCCCCAGCCAATCTCTCCATTTCAAGGGTCTGGATTGCTCTCGGTGATGTGACTTTGAACATGTCATGTATTCCTATTAACTACCTCAAAATTGCAAATTAAATCTATACAACCTGGCACCAAATCTGTTTTACCAACTATTATTTTGCAAACTGGCCACAATGGCACAACCGATTGAGACCCACCAATGTTCATTCCTAATTGATACAGATATCAAGCCCTGTTTTCATACTTGCTAGTGTCAAGATAATTGAGCTTTCTGAACTGCACTGTATAGCGAAGACTAGCTCATTACTGTTGTCTATTCACACTGCATGCTAAGAAACTCACAATCTCCTCTCTCTGCTCCTTATCTTTCCTTTCTTTTCCCTTTCCTTTTCTCCCATTTAATTCTGCCTTATTTTCTTCTTACCTTTAGCCTGTTGGTTGTTTCTTGGCAGTGGCATATTTGTTGACTTGCTCTTTTGGTGACATCTTCTTTTAATAAGGAAATCTGTCTCTTGGTGTCTCCTCGCCTAAGGGTGTGCTTACTTAAAGTGTAAAATGTCAAACTCTACCAAGGATGACAATAACCCTCTGGGTAAAGAAGAATCAGTCACTGCATTATTAATCACTCAAGAGGTAGACAAGAAATATCAGTATCAGCCCTTTCAAAGAAGAAAAGACAGAATTTAACTAGAGTTTGCATTCTCTTCATTTTTCTCCATCCACTTCATCTTCAGCAAGAGCATAAATCATCAGCTCATCACTCTCCACCATCACAAAGGCTAAGAGAAAATCAAGAGTGAAACCCCCACTTATTAACCACCGTGCTGGCCCTGGTGCAGTTAGGGCTTGACTTTTAGACAGTGAGAATCACCGTGACTCAGAAGCCAGGGGGAAACTTCCTTTGGAGTGAGCTGAGACTGGCTTCAGAGATTAGTGTCACAATCTATGATGCGGATGAAGGGATGAGGGAATAAGTAGGTGTCTACATTGTGACCCTTCCTCCTGCTTGACTGGCAGAGCTGACGTTCCCAACTCTCCCGGCTTAATGTCCCTTAAAAATTACAGCAGCCTGACCCACATGAAGCTGCAGAGAATTGTAGCCTGAAGTTAAACAGTGATGAAAACTGGGCCTAATGATATTCCACGTGGTCATGATCTTTCTGGACGGTTACACAGAAGCATGAAGAAGTGGAGCAGGGGCTCTTATCTTGGTTTGTGCACTAGTGGACCAAAAAGTGATCACAGATTTATTCCATAGTGAAACAGTCTGGCTTCCGACAGTTCTGTATCTGGGATATACACACCTGCAAAAACCAGTATTCTACATGTAAGCTCTCACAACCACTGACAACACTTCAAATTCCATTATCTATAGACGCAAAAGCAAAGGCCTTGTGTGTGGATCCCTTGTAGCTGATGATATTGTCTTGTTTTTTCCAATCAGACCTTAGATTTCTGGTTGTCTTGATGTAGTCTAGAAACATCAAAATAGCTTGAATTTTCCCAGTGAGCAATTTCTTTAAAATTAGAAAAAATTTACAAAGTTTCATGCCATCTTTTCTTTGATTATTTCATGCTATATGAATAACCTTTATTTAATGCCTATAATATTAAATATTCAGAAGAAGCAGTTAGCATAAAGAGTATCGTTTAATATGTAGACTCATACTACTAGTCTAAAATCCCTGGGTCAGTTCAAAGTTGATGGGATAAGGTGATGGGAAAGATGATCGGGTCTATATGTGGGAATTCAGCTGAATGTCAGTTCAAAGAACAGGCAAAAAAGCCCCTAAAAACAAAAAATAAGTCTAACCCTTGCAGGAGACCCAAGAGTTCTGCAGAAATATACCTGCAGCTAAAGAAATAGGGTTCAGTGGTAGATGCCTTCTTCTTCTTGAGTGGCCACAACCAAATGTCATCAGCTAGATATTAAAATAACTCCGATTTACGTATTCACATCTCTGGAGATCAAAAGTCTGAGGCAAGCAGAACTGTCAACCATTTAGCTCTGACAAAGGCTGTTTTTATGGCTAGTAGATGGCTGTCTTCCCTTTATGTCCTCATGTGGCTTTTCCTTGTTGTTGCAATATGTGCACAGACACCCACAGACACAGACACACACAAACACACACACACAGAGAGAGAGAGAGAGACAGAGAGAGAGATCGAGAGAGAGATCTTTCTCCCCTTATAAGGCCATTAACCTCCATCCTCATAACTTAAATCTCACTCTAAGTACTACCCATGGCCTCATCTCCAAATACCATCACATTGGGGCACAGCTCCAATATACGACTGTCTGAGGGATAAAATTTTCAGCACATACTAGTAGGGGTGGCTTTGTTTGTCCAACCTTATGCTAGTGCTTTCTATGCACTATTCCACTTAATTTTCATGGTACCACGTGAAATAAGGAATCTGGTATTGTTTTGGAGATGAAGACACTGAGTTTCCAAGTGGGTGGATAACTTGAAATAAGCAGAAGACCTGAGTTTGTGCTCTAGGACTTTTGCAAAGTCTAAGTTCAAGCTTATTCCTAAAGCTTACCGTAGCAGAAAACCGTTATCTTCCACAATAAATAAATTTGCTGATTTGGATGCATACATTTTTCCTCTGAAGTTTTGCAGTGAATTCACAAACATCTGGTTTTCTTTTAATTCCAAAACATCAAAACTTACTTTTGTGGTGATGAGAAAGGGGTCTAGAGATGGGAGGAGATTGAAAGAAGGGGAGGTGAAGGAAATGCAAGAAGGATCATGATGCCATAGGCATGCTGACGATGTCCCATAATGAATGCATGTCTTAGGTATTTCAAACATGTGCTGATAAAAAGGAGAAGAGAAAAAATATAAAATCATGCTCAAGCAAGAAACTGATTACAAAAAGTCTTTTCAAGCTCTGAGGTGTGACAGAATTTCTCAGCATAACATGTAAGAAAGAAAATATGTTCATTACATTAGCATTAATGAGGTATTATGTGGTTTTGAAATGTGTTTTAAAATTTGGAATATAAAGTAAAATTCAGTGTTTTGAATTCTGAAATTTTATGGTTCCATTTGGACCTAGCAGGAGCAATTCAACGTCAACATGTTAAAAATTCGATAAATAATTGCTGCATCCATAGCACAAGGCAACTTGAGGAAACACATAGTTCCCTGTACTCCAGTTCAGGTAAAAAAGTGTCCTTAACTCTGGACTTCACGCATTATGAAAATTAAATAGATTTTTAAAGGCTCTAAAAAAGAATCAAACTTATGGAATTATTTAAGAGTAACTGTTGTACAGGCCTATTTGATGTTGCATTTTTGGGGGACAACACAAGCAAGACTGGGATATCAATGATAGCCCAACTGCTCATTAATATTTATATAAAAATCTGTAATAAATGTGATGAAATTTGTATAAAGATCAAATTTGAGCAACACAAGGTTAAAATTCCTGTATCATTTGTGATGAACACAGCCATTCTTTCTCACAATTCTAGCCATCTTCAGTTTCAGGGATGCAGAGATTTGCCTTGGTACCTTTGAATAATTAGTTTAACTAAAATTAAATTATCAAAATTTCTTTGACCATCATGATAGGCAAATAATATGTTAGAGTTTCTACAAAGTTTACCTTTAAATCTGAGAAAGAATAAATGAAGTTGATGATCTATAGAATAAATTTTGTAAATCCTATTGCAAGGGTACAAAACCACCAAAAACTTATGAAATAAACTAATAAACTTCTATTGTTCAATCGTGAAGTAAATACCAACTAAGAAATATATTCAAATGGATGGTTGAGGCTAGTTCTTATTGCTAGACAACCCAATAGCCTAAGTTTAGTTTACAGAGTCATTGTAGTGTCTCTTAATGGGAAGTGGCAGTGGGGAGAATGTTGAATATAGACTGTATTAGTTCAGTACTTCCTTCTCTCCAACTCTAAAGATGTATCTTTATATCTATTATTGTGCCTATAAATCCAAATGAGGTGGGAAAATGTGACAATTGTCAGAACAAATCAGGCCAAAATAAAAGCTATCCTTAAAATGGTCCAGGTGTTGGGAGGTACATTTAATAGTTTGGATTCAAACTAATTTCCTCTTTTTTTGTTTTTGTTTTCTGCTTTCTGCCCAGTCCACTTCAATAAACTATAAAGAGAGTGAATGTATTGAATATATCTTTCTAGTACTCTAGAGAATGGCAATGTAAAACCCCCAAAAGGTTGAGTCTAGCTAACCTCCTGTGTAAATCTGAGAAAGACAACTTTGAGCCCTGCAGTGGAGGCAGTAGTCTCACTGAGACGGCCTCTGCCATTTTTACCCAAGCTACTACTTCTTACTTCTTTCTCTTCCTTTTTCAAATATGCCAGATTGAGATTTTATATTTTCTTTCTACGTATTTTCTAGTATTCTCCATCCACATGATTATATATATAATCAATTTATTTTTGCTGTTTGACTCTTCTACCCATAATCGAGTTTATGAACACATTTGGTCTAGGTAAGAATCTAGTGAAAATTCACATATTAAATATATTCACCAAATCATTAGTAGAGCATATGAGAGGACAGAAGATGAGCCCACTAATGAGCACATAAAATCAAATTAAAATAGTAATTTACCAGTTTTTAATTAAATTTAGAGGTAGTTTTTCAAAAGATTACTCATTCCTGATAAGTTATAAGACACACACTCTAGTACTTGACTATTTGCAGGGTAATTGGCAAAAAAAAAAAAAAAATCTTTCAGAAGTAAAATTGTATACATTAATGTTAACATATCCTAGAATTTTATTTCATTTGTAGGAATATTCTGTCATCACCTAATACTTACATAGGAAACACTGTATAAAAAAAGATGTTAAATAGTCCATTATTTCACAGTTATTGACGAAAAGTTAACAGAAATACCTACCAATGAGAAATTGTCATCCAAAGTTGTGGAATACATCTGTACTTTGTAAATGTCTACATTGATAGATACTATGCAACATCGTGGGAGACGTGTTCATGAAGTGACATAAAATTTTAAAAGTAATTCAGAAACTTGGATATCAATCCAAATATAGCTATATCCTCTTTCATGTACATAACAGTATGTAGTAGATTATTTATAGTAAAAGATAGACTGAAATTCCAGTAGTTTTATAACAGATCATTTCTCACTCATAAAATCCTACAATTGTTTAATGCTGGTGTTTGGAGGAGAAACTTCTTTGTGATTCAGACTCACCCTCCTTAGATCCCATGACTGGCTCATCTTCAGGACCCTGGAGCTTTTCATTTGCTGCTCATGGGAATGGAAAGCAACATGAGGAGCTATACCTGCTGTTTATCCACTCAGGCCAGAAGTGAACCAAATTATTCTCAATTAAGTTATGTTGTCAAGAATTAGTCACATGGTCCTACCTAGGTAACAGTGCAGTGAACAAGGTTACTTTACTGGCT
This sequence comes from Heterocephalus glaber, assembly GCF_053883595.1. Taxonomy (NCBI): domain Eukaryota; kingdom Metazoa; phylum Chordata; class Mammalia; order Rodentia; family Bathyergidae; genus Heterocephalus; species Heterocephalus glaber. Next base: position 329,806 of record NW_028258161.1, on the reverse strand, counting down.
GGAAAGATGTTTTCCAACAAAGATGCTGCAATATCAAATGCAAACCAAAACAATTTTTAGAAAACTGGCTGCCTTTACCACAGTTACCGCAGTATGAAGTTTCAAAGTTCTGGAATCATGCCATGTGACTTACGTAAGAATTTCTTTATTAAACACTTCTTAAACAGGTTGTGAGAACTATAGGACATACTCTCCATAAAGCACTTACTTTTTGCTTTACATGATGGCTGTGATGATAACGACAATTTTGATTTCTCTATTTTGTTCCTTAAATTCTTTTATTGGTACATTTTAGGTATACAATACGTTTACATTTATCATTGGGTGCTTGTACCTGTACATGGTATATCTTGGTTCTTATTTTTTTCCCCATTACCTGTGCACCCTTCGCCCCCTCCACCCTTCCCTATTTACATAGATTTCATTTCCATTTTTTTCTTTTCTCATAGTTTTTCCTTTCCCTTCTTTCCTTTCCCCTTCCTCTCCCACCACCTCTAATACCTTTGGACCTTTTCCTATTTCAAATTATCAATTATTCATTTTAATCATTTTAATCCTGATTTACTCTTTCAGTTTCTCACACTAGAGAAACTAATCGGTATTTACTCATGTGTGTCCTGTGTGTCCTATTTATTTCACTCAAGAGTATGGCCTCGATATGCATCCATTTAGCTATAAATGACTCTAGTTTCTCATTCTTTATGGCTGAGTAGTACTCCATTTTATTAAAACACCACATCTTCTTTATCCAGTTTCCAGTTGATGGGCACTTGGGCTGTTTCCAAGCTTTAGCTATTGCAAACTGTGCCGCTATAAACATGGGTGCACATATATCACTGTGGTATGATTCTTTTAATTCTTTTGGAAGATACCCAGCAGGGGAATAGCTGGGTCAAATGGGACTTCTAGCCCTAGTTCTTTGAGGTATCTCCATACTGATTTCCGCGATGGTTGCAACAGTCTGCACTCCCACCAACAATGGAGAAGGGTTCCTTTCTCCCCACAGCCCTATTTTTTAATATTTATGAAAAGTATTAGAGGATAATATAAAAAATAGACATAGTGATGAGATTAGGTGATTTTTCCTCCTTTCATTCTTTTTCAAATTTTCTGTATTGCAATTATGAAACTTTTATCATACATAATTACTGTATTTTAATATAGGATATTCAGATAATTTTGAAATCAATTGTATTCATAGATGGTGCTTAATATGAGATGAACACCATTTTAAATTTAACAAATCTATGTGAAATGAGGATTTTGGGAAAATGGCAGGTTATAGTATGTAAATTCCATAAAATAGTTGGCTAAAGAATATTAATAATCATATATCTATCAATAAGCTTTTTTCAGTATGTTTGATCTCCAATAAATAAACATCTGAAACTAGATCATGTTTAGATTGGTGGCCCAGAGTTGTTGGTCTGGGACACCTCTGGTACACATTTACCCTGACAACAGAAATAGTGATTTCTACTTTTTGCATATAGCTGAAAGACTGAGGTTTAGACAGGAAGTGATCTGCCTTCACTCACATCCTTGCATTATTTTTTGGTGCTGGTGGTATTAATGGTCCGGAGGTGATATTGCCTGGTGTCCTGAGGAGAATTTTTATAGCTAAAGAGTGGCATCATAAATGCAGTAGGCAATAGGGCAATGAAGAAAACAGAACCATGGTGAAGAACAGAGATGCAGCCAGAAAGTACTGGAGACTGACGTCACTCAGTTATGAATTCTGGTTAAAGTTGACAATTTTTCTAAAGGTTCTCAAATGACAACAGGAAACTGAATGTGAAAGTTCAAGCAATTATCCAACCTGAGGAAATATAATTGAAGATAAATTTTCATTCATTTGATAAACATATCGAGAGCATTCTGCACTCAGACAATAAGGATATGAAATAAATAAGACTGCCTCTTCCATAAAGGAGTTCAGAGAACAGCTAGGGAAGGAGGGATTGTAATTACAGTACACATTGCTACATGCTGACATAAAGAAATATCTAAGTTGTACTTTAAAATAGGAAAGAGTTTCTTTTAGGGAAAGAGCAAATTTTAAAGTACATAGAGAAGAAATAAAGAAATTCTACCTACAATTGAATTAAATTTTCTTGTCCAGATTTTATGAAGAATTGTTTACCAGTATCGAGCAGATGTCTAAGTTCATTCACAGAGCATTCTAGGACAAAACTTGCTGCAGAGGGGACTTTCAAGATTTTCAGAGTCAAAGTAGATATGCTTTACAATAGGCTGATTCTATGAAGATACTACTAAAATCTACTTGAATATACCAATATGCCAAGCAAGTCCCCATATTCACTTCATTGAATACCAAGATGGAATTTACCAGGGAACATTATAACAAGAACCAATAAAATTAATGGCTCAAAACATGGATTTATTTGTGACCTATTTCAACTTTATAAGCAGCAGTGAGTTTGGATGTTGCATGGTATTCTTAGTTCTAAAATACAGATGCTTTAGTATGATCACTAGCCTATTATTTTGGAATATTTGCCTCTCCTGCCACTATGTCTTTCTTGCCTAGTTTTCCTCAAATATCAAATTAACCTTCTGAATCTCAAAATTATTTCAGATCACCAGTGAATAAAAAGACCTTTTGTGAGTGTTGGTGAGTGTGGGTGGGCACTGGTGTGGGATGTTTTCTTGACAAACATATGTCAGGATCTGTCTAAGCCCCTTGCTTTGTGCTCAAATGTCACCCTGCCAGAATTCATTATATCCTGTTTATTAATTAATTAAAATATATTTATACAGAATAGGCTTTATGAAAAGGCATCCTCCAGACAGAGGGGATTCTCTCTGATGGCAACCAGGAATGCAACTCTGGTGCTGTCTGGCAAATCCACTCTAAGGAGTCAGGTGGTAGGAGATTTTTAGCAATTAAAGGTAGAAAATCAAAGGAATTACTATAATTCTGGAGCTGAATATGGACAAAAGTATCTTTTCTAGACACCTATAAGATCATAAATATCACTCAAAGTTTTTAATAAGCAAAAGCACGACCCTGCTCAACACACATTCTCATGCACACACACATACAGACATTATAAAGGTCAAATGGAAAAATAAAGAGAGTTGCTAAGGGAGCCCTGAAGGTTCAGTTAATGCTTACTGACCTTCTACTGACACCAGCCACTGGACTAGATGTTTCTGTGGTATTTTTTTCACATCAGTAACACAGAACATTGACCTCTGTTAAAGTTTGGATCTTACATGTTCCTCAAAGGTGGATATATTAAGGGCTTGTTCACCAGCCTATGACTATTGGAAAGTGGTGGAATCTTTGGGAAATAGAGCCCAGTAGAAGGAAATCAGGTCACTGGGAATGTGTCATTATAGAGGATCCTAGGACCTTGACCTTTTGCTTCTTTTTGCTTCCCAACCATACCTCTTCCACCTTGTGCTCCCAACATAATGTACTTGGGTACCACAGGGCCAAAGTGATAGTGCCAAGCTACCATGGACTAAAACCTCTGAAACTGTAAGCCTAAGTATGTCTTTCCTCCTTTAAAGTTGTTTATCTCAAGTATTTGTCACAGCAATGGAAAGCTAATACAATTCATTAACCTCGGATTCCTTCTTTGTCTTTCAAATGAAGTTAAACACATCTGCCTAATCCCCCCACCCCCAACCACTGCATGGGTGAAATAGAGTATTAGAACCTGTTTTACAAAAGGTGACTCAGAGCATAGAAGTCATGTATTATCACTAGGTGGACCCTTTTAGGAACATATCTTAATGAGTCAGTATCTAGGCTATCTGCATGGAGCTCTGTCAAGAGCTTAAATAGGCCTATATTAACTGATCAAGGCCTTGGGTATAAAAGGTAGTATGTCTATAATTGCTGGAGATGATCTTGTTGTCTTGAAGATATTGTAAGGCATGAGTAAGAAAGTGTACTGCATAAGAAATTACATATGTATGTTCTTAGAAAGCAGTTATATAAAATTAGAAAGAAAATGACTTAAATAAAGAACATGGCCACACAAGAAAACAAAACAAAACAAAAGAATAAGAACAAAAGTACACACAAAACAGGTAAAGACAAGAAATGAAAAACAGAAAATGCCTGAGACCAGGAGTTCTTAACTTTGTCTTTCAGAAAATGCAGAAATAAAACTATGTTTTACCTAATATACTGCTAGAAACACGTATTTGTTGTTTATTTTTTGAATGAAATATCTGAATAAGCATTGAAAGGGAAGATAGTTCTGTCCAATACTGGAATAGAAAATATTTATTCATCCTGGCTTTTATACCTAAATGGAAATCAATGTAAAAAATCAAATTTGATTTACTTAAATTCTTTTTAAAAGCTTCTTTTCAAGAACATGTATATTCTATATTATGAAACACAGCTATTTGTGATAAGCTAACTTTTAGCTGCTCAATGATACTAGCAATGATTTTCAGATGTAATCACTGGCTGTCCAATTCCAGCATGTGTATTGTGCTTAATCTAAAATTAATCCTTTAAAAATATTAGGCAATATCTCAGGACTATAGAATGCAAAATTATAAAAAACATGGCTTGCTTATGTTTCATTTTCCTCCCCTGATCTGTATAGAATATTTAACATAAAGAAGAAATAATACGTTTGTCAATTTGAGTAATGCAAGTCTTCTCTTGGAAGCAGATATATAACTTGAACTTGAGATCACTCAGAGGATGATACTTTCATCAGCCTTCCATTAGCGAAACGTTCCAAAGTCTAAGTGTTGCCATGGGTCATCTGTCCCGTGTCATTTAATAGGTTAAGGGGCAGGGTTACAGAAATGTAGCCAACTACCTCCAGCTAATGAGAAAAAAGCCTACATCCAGAGTCCTAGCCTGGCCCTTGCCTCTAAACTGGAATGCCTTTATAAAAAGCAATTTTATAGAAATGTCAGGAAAGTGAAATCAGGTGGGTTTCTAAAACTTTCACCAGAATAAACTTATGCAATACCAGATTAAGTGTCTAAATATTTGTTGGGATTTTAACCAAGATGTTCTTTGATTTTAAGTGAAGGTGCAGTCCTAAACGACAAAAGGAATGCCTGATGATTTAAATTACCTTTGGATGTGCTCAACTCAATGAGAACTTTACTTTTAGGAAACTCTAGATGTCAAAAGAAAGAGTACTTTGAGGTAACTTATGCTAAATATAACATAAAGAATGACCATTTTACTCATCATTATAGAGACTGGTGGAGATAGCACAGCCATGGCAGTTAAGTGCCAACATCGTATGCCTCCTTCATCTTTCTCTTTCTTTGCTGTGACAGTCTTAGAATCTGTCTGTTTTAGACACCATTACTGCAAGATGGTGTGAGACTGTTTGACCCACACAGAGCTTTATAAAAACTGAAATAAACCTTTGTAATGGTAAACCATTCCGATTTGGAGCCCTGTCAGATGGGCAGTTTGCATTAATTACTAAGTTTTACAGTCCTCATTGTGAGTCCCCTGTGGTTCTTTCCTTTCACTGTCTCAGCTCAGGGAGGAACCCATGGGCTTCCACCTAGTTAATGATGAGATACAGAATTTTAGTAAGGATTCCCCACATCCAAGGAAGAGTGTCACTTTTTGAATTGCATAAAGTTGTTCTTTGCAAATTTTATATTTCTTAATAGAAAAAAACCACTTGATTCTTACAAAAATACATCTTTTTACACTTAAATGTTACCAAAGGGAAAACACTGGTTGTAGTCTGAAATTTTTCTGTATCTTTTTGGTAAGTTTCTGTCTGAGTGCCTTTCTAGTGTAAAGGTCAAGGTTATGCTGTTTTTCCTATCATAGGTAAGTGAAATCTTTCCATGATTAAATTATCCCATCCTTCTTTATAAAAATGATTACAACAAAACAGTTGTAACCATTTTGGTTAAGACTGAGTTGTTCTTCTTTATTCTTGTCTTCTCCCTTCCCCTTTCCTCTGACCAAGTTCCAGCTAGGCATGTGGCCTGCTGCTGCTAGACTGCATCATGCTCGCTCTGTTGCTGCTAGGTGTGATCAGCATCAGTGGAAGTGATATATGTAGCTTCCAGAAATTTTTAAAGTGGAAATTGTAACTTGGTAATATAGTGACACCTTCTCAAAATTTAAAAATAAAAAAAGACAATGGGTGTAGCTCAGTGCAGGCCCTGGACTCAACTCTAGAACAGCAAAACAGACAAAAAAAAAAATGTGTTTATCCTGCCTCTTAGGCTTTTTCTCTTTTCTTGGAGGTGGTGTTTATGGACCAACTTTAATTAAGCAGATGAGGACAATATTCCAAAGCAGTACTTCTCAAACATGAATTCTCTCACATACTCATTTTAAACTGTGTATGAAAGGAGACAAATGTATGTTGTGTGTCTACATTTAAAAACAAATTATTACAGACATCTCAGTTACTTTTCTTTCATTGCTGAGACAAAATACCCGACACCCAAAGTTAAAGGAAGAAAGGTTTATTTAGCTCATAGTTTGTAGGGGTTCAGTCTGTAGTTGGCTGGTTCCAAGGCAGAGGGGCACATGGCAGACAGAAGACAGAAAAAACAAGGGACTTTAACAGCATCTTTCTGCCCCCTTTATGTTATCCAGACTGCTCGTGGTGAGTAGCACCCATACTTGTAATCTTGCCCTGGATCCTAGCATTGCACCATGAATCAATTCCAGCATCACACACTGTAGATCCGGCCAGCTCTGAAAAAGCCCCACCTCTGACTGCCCGAGGCTTTGAGGGACATCTAAACAAAGCCATAACAACAGGAAAACACCCACTGCCATTAATTCCCTTCAAAATTCTCCTTTCCTCTTTGAACACATTTATCCCATCATTCTTGCCATTTTCTTTTTCTTTTTGGTACTGGGGATCGAACTCAGGACCTTGTGCCTACGAGGCAGGCAGCAGAACCATTGAGCTAAATCCCCAGCCCCTTGCCATTTTCTGAAGCAGTTCTGGAAGTCTTCTTTCCTCAGTATCTTTGTGTGATATGATCAAAAATACAGTGAATGATGCAGCCAAATGCCATTTAACCAAAATAAAAGCTATAAAAATATTTTGGTGTCTCCTCATCCACTTTATCCTCTGGACCTGGAACCATGTGAGTTCTAGCTCTTCCGCAGTTAAATGGACCATGAAACTTAAATTTCTTAAATCGATTCAGGACATTTGAGGCAGCCACAACAGCACAACTAAAGATACTCATAAAAGACTTCCAGAACTGCTTCAGAAAGTGGTAAGAATGATGGGATAAGTGTTCCAAACAATGGGGCCTATTTTGAAGGAGAACAATGGTAATTCTTCTCTCACTGAAATAAATTTTGAAAATTTAAACATACACTGTACTGTTTAAAAATACCATGTAGATTCTGACCTAGAAGTTCTAAGGTAGGCCTAAGCTTTCACATTTTTAACAAAGTCTCAGATGATGCTAAAGTTGCCAATCGAGGACTACGCCTGAAATAACCTGATTTTAAGGGATGGGGCATGGGGCAAAAGAAATCCGGAATCCTTGTGTGACCTCTAGGGGCAGAAGGTCATCACTTACCCTGGACCACTCTTCACATCGTTAGTAATAAATAAATTAATTCTTATCATATCCACTCTGTTTTTTAATTTATGGGTTAGCTTATCCTATATTTGAGTGAATGTGAAATAGTTATAATAAAAATAGTAATAATCAGTTCCACTTGTTGAGTGTTTACCATGTGGCAGATATTTATTGTCCTTATCCCTTTAGTATTCACAGTATTGCAGTGAACATTATATTTAGTTTCTAGATATGGAGGCTAACACAAGAAGAGGTCACTAACTGAAGCAAATTCACTTAATTTATAAAAGTGGTGCTGGTAACACTTAATTATTGGTGTCCTCAAGTGACACACTTATAGCTCAATGGAACACAATTTGTCCGGTGCATTTAAACTTGAGATATAGAGTTTGAGGACTGATCAGACTTTACCTGAGCTTTTTTGGTTTTTTTAAAAATTATTTTTGCTTGCAGATGTTTGGGTTGGTGTGGACCACTGTGTTTGTGTGAACAAGCCAGGGAGGATCATTCCTTGCTATTCATGAGAAAGAGGATCCAAGAGTACCATTCTTCCTTCTCATCCTGTATTCTCAATCAAGATAAGAGAGAGAAACAGACTACCACAGTGAGATGAAGCTCTTAGGCCCAGGCTGCATCTGAAGATAAAGGAAACTTGTTCTTTTTTATTGCTTCATCTTATAGGTGCATGTTTTCTGCTGATCAGCTCTCTTTTTGGTTCCTGCTGAGCTATAAAAGAGAAAGAAGAAAGGAGATGCTAGTGGATTACAGCCAGGGAAATGTCAAGTTTGACAGAGGGGAAAACCTGCATGCGTTCTTACTATGTCTTTGGTCTTCAGACTCCATCACCAATCAGAATTGTTCGATGGGGCCGGGGATTTAACTCAGTGGTTCCACCACCTGCCTTGCAACCGCAGAGACCCAAGTTCGATCCCTGGTACAAAAAAAAAAAAAGAATTGTTCAATGGAGTCAGTCAGAGGTTCTTATAGCTTAGAGAAGAGCAAGTGCAAAGCAGGCTGGATCCCCCCTGCTTTTGTGTCACCCCAGGGGAGGGCTCCCTGGGTGGCAGGAAAGCCAAGGACACACCACATTTGTGAAGTTCTGTGTGGAGAATAAGTCAAACCTCAAAAGGATCATTTCACTATTTCTAACTCTAAGAGGGCAGCGTCCACCTCAAAATGAGGGCAGTTTAGCTGTATTGCTTTGGTGACAGAACAACAATGACATTTCTGCTTAAAACTCCTTTCACCTTTCAAAGGGAGCTGTTTGTGTTGTGGAATATCACTCTGCTTATGTAACTGTGAGACACTAATGGAAAAGCAAGAAAGAAGTAGGGAAAATGAAAAGGGAAAGAGATAAGAAACAAAGGGATGCTTCAAAGACCATAATAGGATAAGAAGAGAAGGTAAAGAGGAAAAAGAGAGGTTCTGCTCTACTATGAATTTTAGGTCTACGAGCTAAAATCATCAGAAAATGCTTTCCTCCTTTCCGATAATTGTAAAATTAATAGATTTCCAGTAAAGGAGTATCATTCCCAAAATACAACAAGTCTACACTACAGTTAGCCAAATACTGTGCCGTGATCAGAGTTGATTTCATCTGCATTATTCTTTGCCCGATTCCTTCATCTCTCTTTCCTCACAGGCACTGTTCAGCTCCACCATCTGCTCCTCTGCCCACCCAGTAGCTTTAACGAAACCTTTGGTTTTCTTGAGACTTTGACTCACACCTCAGAAAGCTTTTTCCCTTTCTCAGCTTTCTTCTCAGGCAGGTTGGGAGGACCTTCCATTCGAATCCAAAGCTATCTGTTCCAGGTAGCTCCCTTCAGGATTCCTTCCACTCTTGGAAAACTGTCAAACTCAAACTAAGTCACTAGTGGGTATTAGTTAAAATACACATAAATCTTCTCAAGTAATATTTGTACATTAGTACACAAGAATTTTAGATATCCTGGTTGGAATTTTAGATATTCTGGCAGGATTAGAGAGAGATATTTTTAAGCACAAAAGTCTTTTCCAGAAACTTATCACATAAAAACCTATCCTAATTGAATCTGAATCCCTTCTTAAAAATGAAAGGAACAAGGAAAGAGGGAGAGCTATTTAATTTGGATGTCACTGGGATTAGTTTGATAACAATTGTCTGTTTCATTTAATTTGCCTAGATCGTATAGCAAACCTCATTAAATAGTACTAACAAATGTAAAAATACTTCAAAAATGGAAAAAAAAAGGTTTTAGGATTTTCTAAAGAGCTCTAATTGCCCAGTATGTAATGCAGATATAAGGTAATAGGCTCATCAACACAGAGAAAGTAATGTAGTATCATCTTGGTGATTGATAAAGTATTGTAACTGAAGCACTGTGTTCTTACTAGAGAAAGGAGTACTTCTTAACTTATTAAATCCTGTTGCCAACTAGCTAACTTGTGAATATTGATAAATGTTCATTTCCTTATGTATGTATGTATTTATTGTTATTTATTTATTTGTCCTATTAAGGAATAAGCCCAGGGCTCTTACACTGAGCGACATCCTCAACTCCCCGGCCCCTTTTATTTTTTATTTTGAGACAGAGTCTCACTAAGTTACTTATTTGCCCAGGCTGGGCTCTGATTCGCAATCCTCCTGCCTCAGCCACTTAGAGTGCTGGGATTGTGAGCCCTTGTGCCTGGCTATTTATTTATTTTAACCTGCTGAATTTTTGTAGTAATTTATTACTCAGTAGCTCACTGAAAGAATTCTCAAATAACTAAAGAATTCTGCTACAAAGTCTTTTAATTAATAAACACAACAAAATCAGTAATAGAGTCAGCAGAATTACAATGTGGAATTCAGCTATGTTTCACATATCTTCACTGTGTAGTGAATACTTAGAAGTGATTGAGACAGACGAGACAGTTCTTAAATTCTTCCTTTCCTCTTTCTTTATTCTATAAAAGATATTAAACTTCTGGGATTGTAAATAACAATGAGAATGACTAAGCCATGAACTTTGCCCCCAAGGTGCCTACAGCATATGGGGCATTTTAACTATATGTGGAAAGGCAGACAATACAGGGGCTTGGGTAAAAGCATCACCAAGGTATGAGAAAGCTGAAAACATAAGAAAAATGTTAACGGAAGACATCTCCTTTGAGCTAAGATTTAAAGGAAGAGCTTAGAACATTGATACCTAAAACATGATCCACCTACTGGTACACAGCATTAGTGTGACCTAGGAGATCATTAAAATGCAGACTCCCCATGCTCACCTAGACTACTGGATCAAATTCTGTAAATAAAAAATATCCCCAGGTAATTCATACCATTTGGGTTATAGTTATGTTTAGGATGATGGCTCTCATTTTGTCTGTACATTAGAATCACTTGAGAGTTTTGAGAAAAAAACATCAATGTCCAGGGTAACTCCATCTAGAGTTTCCCATTAAATTGTCCTGAGACAGAGCCAAAGCATAGAGATTCACAGGCTATCAAGGCTCAGAAATGGGTACAGCTGCAAGCATATGCTAGAGTCCCCTGGAGCTTTGTGTCACCAAGTACAAAAATCAGGCATGGTGGGTTGATTTCTGAAATTCGGAGAAAAAGTTTTAACTCTCCAATCTATAAATATGGAAATTTTAGAAATGATGAAGAAGATATTTATTAGTGCCTTGGTTCTAAGCAAACTTCCACCCCCAAAATCTTGGAATGCTCGGAGACATGGGAATATAAAAAAATTGACAAAATTCTCAAATTGCATGTATTGGAAGCAGGAAAGAAAGGAGAGAGATCATATTTGGAAATCTGTTTGTCAATCTTGCCATGAACAAAGGCTGTTGAGCGACTTTTGGGAGAAGTTTTATATGAGATAACATCAGGAAGAATTTAACTTATACAACTCCTTTATGGTTTTTGTCCAGCTCTGCATATTGCCTGCCACGGTTCAATTTGGAGAGAGAATTTAAACCTTAGAATCTGTCACTGATTGATATTACAGTTCCCACAGCATTCTCACTATATCCATTGCAATGTTTGGGCCAAGTTCCAATCAGAAAATTACTTTCTATTGGCTGTAAATTTCACACCTCTAACATGAAGACTTCTTATAACACACACTCTCTAAATTGGCTACAGGTCCTGCCTGAGACCAAGTATGACACATACTCTCAAATGGGCTTCAAATTGAGCCACAGCCTTGGCTAAACATATTTTAATGACAACGAATAACATTCAGGTCATTGAAAGACTATTTCCTCCCTTCATATGATACACGTGTTGCTGGCATAAAATTATATGACTTACGTCCCCTTTCAGCATTGGGAGGGTCGAGAAATCTTTTTCACTTTCAGTCTGAAATTACTCTGAGGTATAAATTATTACTCACAGTTCAACACTTGCTGTGTTCAGCCCAGAGGTGGCTGCCTTCTTAAAGGCTCTGTGATTTATGGGTGGAGGCAGAAGGGCACAAGTGCCTCTGAGTGGACATGTCCCTGCCCGGTGTTCCTGCTGTCACTTGCAACAGAGAGTTGAGGAGGTAGAGTCCACCAAATCATGGGAATCAGAAACATAGCAAAGATGCCTTTTAACTCCACTAATATGAAATAATTTGTATGTTTGGGTGGGGTCCCCTGGGGGAATGTCAGCTCTGCTCAGCTGATTCTTGATTTTGTTCTTTTTTGGGTTTCTCAAAACTGGAACCAATCTGAATCTGGAATGATCCAGGAGACAGAGACTGGGTCCTAGTGCTGGATCTGCCAACTTGCTAGCTTTTATGAATGAGCAATTAACATCTCTAAGCCTCCATTGCTTCGATTCCATAAAGGAGATAACAAATGTCTTGCTCGGTTTGCAAGATTATCGTTTCACTCAAGTGACACACAATAATGGCAAATATTGTGTGAACAAATAAATGTAAGATACACTTTTCAGATGCTAGGACTGTCATAAAATGAGGTGGGTTCACCAGAGGGAATTTCCTCCTCAAGGGCTGTAGCTTAGCTTTTTATCCTGAACTCCACACAGAAATGTTTAATACTCCTGTTGGAGCTCTGTACGATATCACATTTGCCATCTCCACCCTGTATGTGGTTGTGATCCTATATACATTTTACCTAATGAAACTACAACAGTGCCTTGTTTTGATTGAAAAAAAAATTATAACTAATAGCTAGCCTTCTTCAAAAATTGAAACTGATTGGTAACTTTCTATAAGGAGAGAAAAAAAGAAAAAAGATTGAAGCTAAAGAATCAACTGCCATTTTTTTGTAAACTCTTCACTATTTGCATTAAATCTCAAAATAGGAAAGAGTATATCTTTAGCAAGTTTGAGCATATAGAAAGTTAGAGGTACAGATTTTAAGGAGATGGAGTAGTGGTCCTGGGATTATTATGTATCACAATATAGCAGCATCTCCATCATAAGTATGTTTGCATTAGGAAAAGCTGCCTGAGAGTTATAATGGTTTACAAGTCACAAAAATGAAAGTCAAACCATGTTAATAAGCAGGACCACTCAAGGCCTGAATATTTTCTCTTCTAGTAGAAATTATTTCTTATCCAAATTTTACTAGATTTATGTCTATTCAGAGAAGTATTTATTTCTCCTAGAGTTAGTGACAGCTCAGCTTCACAGACACAAATCATACACTGAAACATGATAGTGTCTCATTCCTTGGCGTTGGACCCAGTGGGCAGACCTATCCTTCTGGCTGGCCAGTGACCAGGGCATGGGTGGCTGTGAATATGAGTGGGCTTTGAGAGTGTCAGGACTTTGAATTAAGGCAGTTTTTCCATAAGCCACTGTCCATGCAAGTTGAGATATTATTTTTTTCTCTCTCTCTCTCTTCTCTCCTACATTGGCTACACAGCTTTCATTTTAAATCTTCCCTCTCTGTATACTGTCAAAGAGTAATTTCTTCTTTCTCCAGGAGACAGAGTCTGTTTTACTGAGATAAACTCTAGGTTCCTAGAGGAAAAGAAACTTTCCTTGGATCTTCCAATGGAAACTGGAAGATTTTAAATGAAGGCATCTTTCACCACCTATTCTAAATTTGATGTCTTTTTTTTCTAGGTCCACTATTCCTTCCATTATGTACTGCCCAAGGACACCCTTCTCAGATACTGATTAATATTAAAAGAAGGTTTTCGGTTAAAGGATCAGTGTGCTGCATGTTAATAGCATTTGCTAGGGTTATATTGGGATTAAAAGAATATTTGGGGTTAGGTGGCTTTTGTCCAGTAGCCTTAGATGGAAACCTATTTCCCTTGATGCAAAACAAGTAAAAAGCTGGGAGCACCAATCAGAGCATGGAAAATATTTTTGGCGTGCTTTAATCTAGATATTTAAAATGTATGACTATATGTAACATGAAAGCACTAACCACATCAATGGATTAACCCACTGCTGAGTTCTGTGTATGAGAAAGTAGAAGCTTGGCGGCTACATAGTATGTATTTTGTTCCTAGCTCCACTCTTTCCTTCTTCCTCTCCCTTTCTGTCTCTCTCCCTTGCCCTCCCCCTCTTCTTTTTCCTCTCTCTTTCTTCTTCCTGGCTGCCATGAGGTGAGCGGCTTTGCACCAGCATACCCTGTTTATCACGATGTTCCATAGGACCAGCTGACCACGAACTGAAACTTCTAAATCCATGAGCCAAATATACACCTTTCTTCTTTGAACTTGTTATTTTCAGGTATTTTGCCATAGTGACCAAAAGATGAAAACACAGATGGCTACAGTATCACTAGGCAACCAAATCATCACTTAAATGTAATTGACTGTTAACCACGTTATGCAGCACATGATAATAAATAACATACATTTTATGCTATCATATGTCATATATGATAGATAATATATCCACCATATTACAAAGGATATTTGTAGTGTATTTATGTAATATAATATCCATACATAATAATTGATATAAATACGATTTACAAGTTTTCCTTAAGCACTCAATTCATAATTTGGATTTTTCATACTGACACTGCTCACGTATACCTTCTGGATGCTGAAGAGCACATAAGAAACGCATTGTTTAGAACTGGACTACTTACAATTTCACCTCCGAAGACACTGAGAAGGATGGTAGAAGAGCACAAATCAGCCTTAAATTGGTAACATATCAAGGAAGTTTCTCAAAATACGACACTTCAGCAGAGTCCTAAAGGACAGGTAAGAGTTTCACCAGCAGAGACAGAGAGAAGACTGCTCCAGGCAGAGACCTAGGGGAAGGAGAAGGCTCAGTGGTCCCGGAGGTGGCAGGGAGATGATACAGGAAAGCTGTTGAAGTAGATAGGAGCGGGTCAGGCAAGAGTTTCAGTCCAGGCTGCAGCATTTTTATTTTATCCTAAAGCCATTCAAAGTTTTAATTCGAGAATTCTGTAAGTCCTTGTCCCTGTCTTGATAGCCTAGGACGTCAAATACACAACTTTGGGCTTTTTACAAGGTGCATCTGAATATTTGCCTCCCCTCCCTAAACTAACAGGCTTTAAATAATGTTTGCGGACAATGCTGGGGCTATAGGAGGGGATCAGGACTGATGTCACTGTGCGAAAAGAAATTCGAAATAGCATTGCAAGGCAGACAGCAAAGTCTTTCTGGAAATGGGGAGAGCCGTGCAGCTGGATACGTTAAATTGAGTGAGAGCTGTCTGTTAAATGCCTCCTTGTATTAGCAAAGCTCCTTGAGTGGCCTTGAAAATCACTGAAGTGCCAGAAACCTTTATAAGGCAGAGCTTAAGTTTACTTCTGTGGTATGTCGCAGGCCTTGTTAAGTGAGAACAGGAGGCTGTCTGTGGACCTTAACAAGTGAGTGGGGCCAGTAGTCCCCCCAGGTCAGACTGGTATGTGAGAGGACAGTGTAAGCCACAGCCAGGCGGGGGTGGGAGGGAGAGAGAAGCCTCACCCAAGGCTGAGGAAGTAGTTGGGTTCCACTCACACAAAGTCAAGTGTGTGCCAAGCATAACGGCATGTCTGCTGTATAATTTTGGTTTATGCGGTTATGCAATTTTTGTGGGCTCTTGAAACCAAGAAGGGAGACCAACGAGGAAAGTAACTGTCAACACATGTTCTTAAGGAAACCATACATTTCCATTCTGCTGGCATCTGGGCATGGTGCTGACATCATAATTTTCAGGCGAAAGTGTAAGGTACATCTCTGTGCAGGGCTTCATTCAACTGCAGGACTTCCTTGTTGTAAAGGTAGGGAATCAAGTGTGGGATAATGAAAATCATTTTTCAGGGGTGAAGGTGCCAGGATAACCTGAAGCAGTAGCAACAACCGGGATTTTCAGAGCCATCCAGTATAATCTTTATTCCAGGTTATCTTTTTCTTCCCGTTAGTCATTCAAAATAATGTCTTCAAATAAATGTGCTGATTTGCCTTTGAGAAAAAAAAAAATGATTGCCTACTGATTCCTGGTTAGTTACTCTTATCTGAACCAGCTGGCTCCATACTCTGTTTTCTAGTCAACACATATGCTTAAAACTTATGGAGAGAATATGATTGCATGTCGGGTATGCTGCAAGTTCTTTATGCAGATCATTTTATCTGAACCCCACATCATTCCCCAAGGAAGGCCTTATTATTAAACCAATTTCTCAGAAAGGGATTCTGAGGCACAGAGTGGTTAAGTAACTTGCTCAGAGTCACACTGCCATTAAGTGGCAGAACTAGGATTTGAATGACTACTGAACTTGAGAGCTCGAGCTTAACTACCAGACTAGGTAGAAGTTCAGTCTCTTCTATGTATTTATGTCCTGAACTTCATTCATAGCTTGTCTTGACTAGCACTTTTTTCATAAAGGTCTTAGGCAATAAAATTGTATACTCAACCACGATAATACAATATAAAAACACTACTTCAAAATCAGTTATTCATCTTCAAATTCAACATTCCAGACAGTCAATTGATTTTCACAAAAACCAAAAAAAAAAAAACCAAAAAAAATTTCAGGAACAAGTATCTCTGTGGGTGGGGAAAATTATATTTTGAGATTTAGTTTAAACTTTGGTTAACATTTAATTTACTTTACTTTTTATTTCAAAACATTAATTTAAAAATTAGCATTCAAGTACCTGAAATACATAATTACCTGTTAGAGATGATAAGAAATCAGACAGTTCAGTAATCAAAGCTTCTAAATACTGCAGAACATTTACACATTTAGAAACTTTGTTGAATGGGGCCCATTCAACCTGCCGATGACTACACAATTTTAATTGTCCTGCGCAGGACTGACTCAGTCTGTTTGTGCTGATGTTACAAAATTCCACACCCTGAGTAATTTATAAAACAGTAGCAATTTATTTATCACAGTCTTGGAAGCTAGGGAGTTTAAGATCAAGGAGCTAGCAGGATCGGTGTCTGGAAAGAGCCGTATGGGACCCTGTGGCCACAAGCTCTAGGATGGACAAACACAATGTCTTCCCTTGGTAGAAGAGAGGAAGAGGAAAGATGCTAAACTGGTTCTTTAACTTGCTTTTATAAGACACTAATCCAACCCTGGGAGCAGAGTTCTCATTACTTGTTTCCCCACAGGCCCCACTTCCTGACACTTAAACAATGGGGATTAAGTTTCAACCTATGGATTGGGAAGGGGACACATTCAGCCCCTATGAGAATGACTTTAATTTTCATCATGGGAAAGAATTCCTTTTAGATGATTTAGGTTACATTCTAGCACAGAATGGTCCTGTTTTCTGTATTTTCCCCAGCTCAGGATATGCCAAAGTACTTTATCTAGTTTCTCAATCCAAAAATCTGGATGTCTGTCTTTCTTGACTTCCTTCTTTCTTTAATCCACCAGCTCCACTTTTGGATTATGTTCAGAGTTGAAGCCCTTCCTACCACTTGCACCACTACTACCTGGCTCAAGCCAGTATCATGCTCACCTGGTCTACAGCAGCCTCCCAGCTAGTCTTCCTTCCACCTCTCTACGGTCTGTCACAAAGTGGACAGGATACTGTTAAAATGCTGATTGGTTCATGTCAAACCTCTCCTCGAAGGCTGCCAGTGATGGCCCAAGTGACTTGGAGTGAAATTGGAATTTTTTTATGATGTTCTACAAAGCTGTACATAATCAGATGCTCTTGAAAGTTGATCTTGTCTCCTATCCTTATCTTCCTCATTCAACAAATTCACACAGCCATGCTGTCATGCTTGCAGTTCTACCAACAAACTGAGCCCAGACCTCAGATCAGGGCTTTTGCATACCTTGTTCACTATACCTGTTGAGAATTTGCTCAACTATCTACATACATACATCACTTACTTTATTCGGGTCTCTGATGAAATGTTGCCCTATCAGCAAGGGTTTCCTTGATAATGGAAAACAAAATATTTAATATATAAATATAAATGTAAAATGCTAACCTGTAATTTCCAATTCTAAAATAATTTTCAATTATTATTGATTTTTTCATGCTGATATTTAAAACTCTTTTAGATTATAATTTAAGATATAATACAAAAAATACAAAAAAGCTGTCCAATTTATTAATTCATCATGAAGCAAAGACTTATGGAACTTCCATCCAGTTTAAGAAATCAAATATTTTGAAAAATTTGTAGTCAAAAAGCCCTATTAACCTGCTTTTCATAAATAACCCCAACTTTCTCTATAAAGGGAACTAATATTTTAACTTTGCTAGAAATAATTTCCTTTCTTTCATTAATTTTTTGTTGTTGTCTTTATTTTTTTAGACAAGATCTCTCTAGAGGTTTTGAACTCATTATGTTCCCTAGGCTGGCCTCAAACTCATGGCGATCCTCCTGCCTCAGCCTCCTGAGTGCTGGGATTATAGGTATGTGCCATAACGCCTGGATTGTTCCTAAAATTTTTACCTTCTAAGCATTCACTCCTGCAAAATATAACTAATGTTTCCTGCTATTTAAATTTCATATAAAGTGGAATCAGGTGTAT
Organism: Heterocephalus glaber; assembly: GCF_053883595.1. Taxonomy (NCBI): domain Eukaryota; kingdom Metazoa; phylum Chordata; class Mammalia; order Rodentia; family Bathyergidae; genus Heterocephalus; species Heterocephalus glaber. Next base: position 311,362 of record NW_028258161.1, on the reverse strand, counting down.
TTTTTTCCTACCTGTTTTTACTTAGTTAAAATATTTTGAGATTTATTTATTATTGTTGCATGGAGCTCTAATTCCTTTACAGTATTTTCATTGCAATGTATTATTCTATTATGTGATTACTCTTTTAACTATTGTTGCTGCACACTTGTATTGATTTGAAGTATTATGAATACTGCTGCTGTGAGCACTTTTGTGAATGACTCTTCATGCATATATGCATGGATTTCTGTTTCATACATACCTGAGAACAAAATGTCCAAGTTATAAAATAAAGGAATGTTAAATTTTAGTTGATTCCTAAATGTGTTTCAAATACCTGCACCAATTTACACTCTCACTAGGAGGGCATGAGAGTGCTAATTAAGACATATTCTTGCCAACAATAAGTTTTGTAAGTTTTTAAAAAGTGTGTTTAATTTTGTGAGTGTGGAATATTGCATTTAACTGTGATTTTTATTTCTCTTATTACTAATTATATTGAGTAGTGGTTTATGTGTTTGTTTTTATTTATTAGCTCTTTGAATACTCATGTTTTTAAGTACCTTCTTAAATGCTAATTGTATTTGTATTTTGGATGTTATTTTCTAAGAGTTCTTTATATATTTTATCTTTTTCATTCATTTCATTTGTGTTAAAGCGGTTTTCCCATTCCGTGTCTTATCTTTTCATTCTCTAATAGTGCTTTTAGATGAAAAGAAGTTTAACTTTTTATATACTCTGGTTATCAACTTTTTAAATTAATTTTATTGGTACATTTTAGAATACATTTACAATATAATAATATTCATCATTGGGAATTTGCACCTTTACGTAATCTATCTTGGTTCTTATTTTTCCCCCCATTCCCCCTCCTTCAACCCCTCCACCCCTCCCTATCTATAAAGACTTTGTTTCCATTTTTTTCATTTTCTCATATTAATTCCATTCCCTTCTTTCCTTTCCCCTACCCCTCCTACTTTCCCTTCCCCTTTACCCCTTTCTTACTATCAATTTTTTATTGTTTGTGTTTCTTATGTCCTATTCAAGGCCTTCACACTCTCTGGTAGATTCATGAATATCTATGTTATCTTGCAGAAACATTGCAGATTAATATTTTATATTAGGATCTATATTCTAACTTGAGTGTATTTGTATTTACTTGGTATTATTTGAAAAAAGAATCAGTATTCTTTTTACATAAATATTTCAGTGGACTGAACAGAAAGTATTGTTCTCTAGTGATCCACAGTACTACTTCTGTCATAAATTAGATACATACTTTACAACAGTCTAAAATACTACAGACCTGATCTTGGTATCTGGTAGAGCAAGTTTGTTCACCTCTTTTAGAGGATGTTGGTGATTCTTTCTAAATCCATTTCCAGACTAATTTGAGAATTATTTTGACAATTTCAAAACATGAATACACTCATATGCATATATGAACATTTTTTTTAAGATTTTGCTTGTGACTGGTAATTGCCTAAATTCGATGGACACTTATGTGTCTGGAAAGTTTGATAGCTTTACAATATTTAGTTGTCTATTTCAATGTGAACATGCTTTATCATCTATTGGAAATTTTGTTTATTTCAATACTTTATACTTCTTTGCAGGTATCATATACTAATATTTTTATATAATTAATCATAAGAGCTCAGTGTTTCTTGATACAGCTTAAATAGCATTTATAAATAGCATGCTTAAAAAACATTTTACTACTATGTTGATATATAGAAATGCACTTAATTTTTGTATATTTTCTCTGTATCTAGCAAATTCACTCAACACATTAACTGTCATTATTTATCAGAGGATTCTATTGGATTTTTTCTGGATGGAATTTTATAATGTGTAAATAATTTTTGATATATATTTTTCTATCCTTATATCTTTCCTTTTTTGTTGTTGTTTTTTTTGGTACCGGGGATCGAACTCGGGTCCTTGCTTATATCTTTCCTTTATATTTCTTGTCTCACTAAACTGGCTAAGACTGCTAATACAATAATAAATATGCATAGAACTAAAAGGTAGAGCTGACTACATCTTGATCAAAAAGAAAACAAATTTCATAATTAAATATAATAGTTTCTGCATGTTATTTTGCAATTGTACTTCTAGATTAAGGGATTTCTCTTCCATCTATATCTATTTTGTAAAAACCTATGAATTGATGTTGAAGTTTTTCAAGTGATTTTTCATTTATCAGGATAATCTTACTATTTTTTATTTTTCTGTTGGTGCTGGATACATACTACATGATTTTTAAATGTTTTATCTATGTTACATTCCTGAAATGAGCCAAATGTGTGCAATATACTTTTTATATAAGAAAAATTATCTTCATTAATATTTCTATTAATATTTTTTCATCTGCTTGAATGATATTGATCTATAATTTAAGATACTTTACATTTGACATTAAATTTATTCTGATTTTTAAAATGAATTTAGGCATGTTCTTCATTCTCTGAGTTTGAGTAAGACTGATCATATTGTTGCTCAAATGTTTGTAAGAATTCATCAGTGAAGCCACCTGAAATTTTAGGTCTTTTTGGCAGAAGTTTTGCATAATGGATTTAATGGCATTCACAGTTTCAGGCTTATTTGTTTTTTCTATTGTTTCAGTCCATCTCAGTAAGTCATACATTTTAAAAGTAAATGTTTACACTTCCACTGAACGTCAAATTTATTTGCTTGCATTTTTTCATACTTTCATATTTTAAAAACTTCATGTATTATTTGTTCCTCTTTTTCTTCCTAAAGTAGTATTAGTAGGCATTTATCAATGTTATTGGTTGTTTCAAGTAATTATGTTTGGCTTTGTTTATCCTATCAGTAATCTTGTGTGATGTGTTTTTACAATTTTCTTCAATCTTTTCCCCTTTTCTTTGGAATATTTCTAGTTGATTTTACTATGGTCAGAAAATATACCCTACATCAGTGGTGGTGAACCTACAGTACATGTGCTACAGCAGGGATGTTGGTATCCCTGAAAGCTCTGAAACGTTTGCCTCTTAATCTTTGAAATTCAGTCTTATGGGCCAGTATATGACCAGACTTTGTTAATTTTCTATCACAGAAAATATCTTTTTAAATTATTTGGAACATGCAAAGTTTGCTAGTTGTAGTTGTCAGGGTTTTCCAGATACACAGAACCAATAGGATTCACACACACACACAAATACACACACACACACACACACACACAGACACTTGAGTTATTAATAAGGAACTGTCTAAAATAAATTATCTGTTAGGAATTCTCTACAAGCTTGAAAACAAGGAGAGATGCCCTCGTTCCAATCCTAGGGCAGGAAATATTATACTAGTTTTCTTCATTTAAATACAACTTTTACAGTTATTTGGAAATACTTTATTTTTACTTTAGTCAACCTTTAAAAACTAAATTCACAAATCAAACTTGGTTGCTGTATTTTTCCATGGTTATTCTGCAAACAAATATTTTACTGAGTTGTTATAAATTTCTTAGCTTTTAGTAGATTTTATTGGATTTTTAAAATGGAAATTGTTTTATCTTATTAAGAGTCTTTTTCTATTTCCTAAAAATCTACCTGTTTTTCTATTTTTGGAAGTTGTTTTTTTGACTAGGGACAGCTAGGAATGTTGAATTCATTGCAGATAAATTGGCAAGAGTAAGACACATGGTACCTCGAATTGTCGGTGGCCAGTAAGTGCATTAGGCATTGAAGGAAACTGTCAGAAACACAGATGCAATTTCACCTCTGGGAATAGCTGCTTTGGGGATGCAGAAGAGAGTAGGCATTATACCAAGGTGGAGAGTGTTGACTGAGAATTTTGAATGGATTGTTGACTAGTTGAAGAGTACAAATTAGAGTCCAGTACTGGGAGAGAATGAAGCCATTTGCAGCAGATTCACAGGTTAAGGTTTAACAACAGAGACAAAATCCCAGGAAAAAGAACTGGTAAAAATAATGATGAAGATAAGATTCTAGTTGTGAAGGGCATTTGACACAAGTCAAATACTGTCAAGAACTCAGAAAGCAAACAATGTATTCAGACTCAGATTATCCAAATAGAACAACACTGAGATATATTCTTAAATATCTTCTGACAAGTGTGTAATTGGCTCTGAAGAAAAGATGTGGCTTTTTTATACAATGGAGTACTACTCAGCCATAAAGAAGAGTAAACTTGAGACATTTATAGCTAAATGGATGCACCTTGAGAATATACTCTTAAGTGAAGTAAATTGGATACACATGTGTAAATATTACATTATCTCTCTGGTGTGAGAAACTGAAAGTGTAAACAAGAACCAAAATGTATCATTGATAATATGAAACAGGAAAAAAATTGTTCAAAAGGAAAGGGGAACTAGGGAGAAGGGAGAGAGGAAAGGAAGAAAGGGAAAAGAAAAAAATGAGAAATGGAGGAAAAAATTGAGAAATGGAGGAAAAAATTGAGAAATGGAGGAAAAAAATGGAAACAAAGCTTTTTTAAATAAGGAGGAGAAGAGAGGGTGAAGGGAGGGGAGAGGAATGAGAAAAAAGAAGAATCAAGATATATCACACACAGGTACAGCATTCCTTATGATGAATGTGATCATTATGAATACCTAAATTATACCAATAAAATTAATAAATAAAAATAAACATTAGGATGGAATTAAACCAACTTTTAAAGGTCATGTGTTCTCAATTTTGGAAAGATAAAAAGTCAGCCTCTGAAGTGCAAGAAGTACATACAACTACATACAGACATACACACACACATATACACACATATACACAAACATAAATACATATACACAAAAACAAACAAACTAAGAGTCAACAAAATAAAGTCACACGATAAATACACATACAGTATTGTATATTATATTCATATATGCATGTTTATAGATCCAGCTAATTTTAAAATGAATAAGTCAAAGTAGATGATCAAGGTAACATACAGGGAAAAATTGCATGCTTCTTCAATCTCCAAAGCTATGCCTTAGTAATCACAGAAATTTGTTTTTCTTTTAAGGAAATGTTCTCTTTTCATTTGTTTAGATTCTAGTAAAGAGGCACTCTCTAAATGAATAAACTGTAAGCACTGGACTATGTTATAATTTAAATCTTTTTTTTTTGTAACAGGGATCAAACTCGGGACCTTGTGTTTGTGAGGCAGGCCCCGGAACCACTGAGCTAAATCCCCGGCCCTATAATTTAAATCTTGAAGGGCTCCCCAAATTCTCATGTGTTCAGAGATGAGGTTGTGAAAGGTGACTGTATCAAGGAGGTACTATCCTCATCAGTGGATAAATCCGTTGAGTTCAGAGCTAAGTGCACGGTGAGGAGGTGGGACTTGAGTGGAAGAGCCAAGTCCCAAGCTCCTCCCTTTACTCTCTGCTTCCTGGTCACCATGACCAGAGTGGCATTCCTCCGCCAGTCCCTTCCACCAAGTCCTTCCTTCCTGTCTTGGAGCCAGCTGACTATGGATTGCATCCTCTTAAAACCAGAAGCTAAAATAAATTTCTCTCCCCTTAATTTGAGAGTGTCAGGTATTTTGTTTTAGCAACGAGTAAGGCATTGGAGGATCAAAGGAGAATTCAATTTTTTGCTACTAAAAAAATTGTAAAACACTATGTGCTATGCACTAAGGACATAACAAAAGACTAGATAAAAACAGGACTTGTCTTACAGCTTCCCAGCTAGTAAGGAAGATAATTAAGCAAATCAACACAATGCAATAGGAGGTGTGAGTGTGCATAGAAAGTGCAAAGAAAGGACTTGACCTCTTGATAGGATAGGAAGTTGGATGGCGGCATCAAGAAAGATTTTTCCAGACGTATTCCCCAAGCAGGAATCTGTTGAAGTAAGGAGTAACAGACTATGAAGTGAAAGAAAAGTACTCCAAAAAGAAGAAACGGCATGTACAATGAAACTAGGTACTCAGTTTCTAAGAACAAATGTAGTGTGGGTAATAAATATCTTGAAAGAACTGCTAATGAGTATGGGGCAGTGAAGAGTTTTAGGTAGCTGGGGGAGGTGGGGACATGAAGTGGGAAACGTGCTTGTTTTTGTATTTTAGAAATTACATTATGGAAAATTGATTAGAAGGGCTCAGGCATGGAATAAGTGAGAACAGCTAATTAAATTTTCCTAACTCAGCAATGAGCTAAGTATACCCTGGAGAAAAGTAGTGACAATGGAGATTGTATTCTAAATTTCCTCTGTCTTTGTTTTATTTGTGTCTCTAGTATATTGTGCATAGTTGCTAATTAAATTGTTTTACAATATTTGTCCCAATAAATAATGTGAGTAAAACAGGCTGAACAATGTCCTGTTATAAATTTCTGTGTCGTAATCCCTGAAACCTGTGAATATGAGACTTAGATAGTAAAAGGGACTTGAGATGTGATTAAATTAAGAATCCCAAGATATAGGAATTATCCTGGATTATCTGAGTGAGCCCATGTAATTACAGGAATCCCCATAAGAAGGAGGCAGGAGGATCAAAGAAAATACTAGAGGTGTGATGATGGGAACAATAATTGGAGTGACTCAGGCAGGAGCTAAGAAAGCAGAGACTTTCAGAAACTAGAAGTAGCAAGAGAATGTATTCTCTTCCAGAATCTTACTGATGGACACAGTGACTCTAGCCAAACTGATTTTAGGTTGATGGTCACTAGAACAGTAAAATAATACATTTGAGGTGTTAAGTTACCAAAGATGTGGTACTTTGTTCCAATGGCAATAAGAAACTCTTGCCCTACACAAATGCATTTGGGAGAAGAGTGGATGAATAGTCAAAGGTGTGATATAAATAGTATTACTGTGTCCATTTAACCACTGAGATGAACATTTTTCAGATCACTCTTATCTAGCAGTTATTATCATGGCCAAATGACATTTATGTCCCCAAATGAGACTTTATTCCCATTGCTTTTGCCAAAGAGTATGTTGTTCATTATAGAAGTAATTATTATTGAAACAGAAATGAACATTATTGAAGCAGAAATGGAGAAAATACCAGGCTCTGAGAGGTATAGAGTTATATTATCACTGAGCCCTAAGCAGTATTTTGGAGAGAAAACAGTTTCTCAGAGACAAAGTCAAGATAGAGATTAGAATTAGAACATGTTCAAAAGATAAGCTAGAGTCCATGTATTGAAGATTTTGATAAAAGAAGCTGGCATGATAAAGCCTATGGCTTGAGATGAGAAATGTGTAAGAAAACCAGAAGGAAATTAGGAGTGGACCAGGCCTCCTTCCTGGCAAGTCTGGTAAGAAAAAGTAGAGGTGCCTACTTGCTTATTTTACTTAAATATTTCTAAGAAATGGAATGGAATCCATAGTGCTCAGACAGTTTTAATGGGCTTTTCACTAATCTTTTTATCTTCATGAAATTCCAGTTTATACAACACCTACTTGTGCTTTTCATAGACAGGCTGTTTGAACTAGGTACAACATAATTTAGGGTTAGTCACAAGATACGATTGCGCAGAGGGGGTAAAACAACCAGAACAGCCTAACATCCAGCCCTTTGCTTTAACAAAAGTGATGTCTCTGGATACGCTTGTGCACAAATCATTCACACCAAATCCTATTGAAAGGACCAGGGAAAGAAGAGCAAATTGTGTCTTGTCTGTGAACTTTTTTTTTTTTTTTTTTGCGTAATTGGTAAAAGTCTTCATTACCCTGCAGAAACCTCTCAATTCTACCTTGGTGGCCTCAAACTGTGCTGCTTACAAGGAAGAAAATAGCAGAAGGCAGCCCCTCTGTTTTACCTGCACCATTGAGCCCTAGAAGATCAGAAATCTGGCCCTTGAGTGAATAAAATCTTAATGGCCTGGGTTTGACTCCTCCTCAGGCTGATTCTTTGTCTTCTGGCCCTTCAGGTTTTCTACAGGTGCTTGTAAATCATTTGTCATTTCTGTAGCTGACAAAGAACCAAAAGGATCCTCCATGAGTCAAAGATACTCATTTTTTTGAAGGGCAAATTTTCCAGTCTCCCCACTCCGTCTTCACAAGGACAGCATAGGACCTGCTCTGTGAATACTAACAGAGGCTGTTGGCAGGCCAGAGAGATACACAAGCCCAGAGATGCCTGCAATAGCAAAGCTCAAAAATCCACACACCACTTCCCTGTAATGACCAAATGACCTAGCAGAATAGATCTGGGATCTGGGAGGAGTGAACTCAGTGAGTGTAGCCTTTGGTGAGCTGAAGAGGGTGGTGTTCTAGGACCTAGGGAAAGTCTCAAAACCTAGTGGGCGCTGTTGTCTAAGAGAAAGCCAGGAGAGGAGCTGTATGCATGACTTACAGGAAAAAGGGGGAGTGTGCAGTATGATAGCCGGTCCTCTTTAAAATGCTGCAGCTGG